>NC_068566.1:26274196-26577226 GCF_025698545.1 Gossypium raimondii | reverse complement strand
AAAAAAGAAAACAATTAAAAACGAACCGGTAGTATCCTGCTTGTTTTTAACTCTAACGTGACCTTTGATCCCTTGTTTATCTTTCCCGAGACCTTCTCCTTCTTCCCACCCCTAACCGGGTCATTCAAACAACAAAACAAAACAAATCACAAAACACGCCCGCATACGAGCAAAATATACGTACAGGGATACGTACCATTTGCTTCATGAGGCGAAAAGCAGCAGATTGGCGAGCGACGCCGACATAGCAGAGAGGAGCTTCGGGTGCAGCCATTTTCGCTTTTTTTTTTCCTTTTTAATTCCTCTCTGCTACGCCGACGACTATACTGAAGCGTTGTTTTTAGAATGTTAAAGAAGGGAAAAGGGAAGAAAGGTGCTTTTGTGGGAGGTCTCAGAACAAAAAACCCTAGGTGGAAGTGAGGGAATATTTGGTGCTTCGAGCATTTATGGATTTTGATGGACCTGTGGTGATCTAGCAGTGGATATTTGATTAAGATGGGAATACGGAATTATGGGGTGTAGGGTTGGACTGTGGGTCCCTTTTTGATCAAGTTTACGGTGATGCGTGGATGATCTGATGGTTGTAAAGCGCTTATTCTGTTTAAGCTTTGGCATTTCACCTACCATGTAAACGGTGCCGTTTCAATGATTCTTCAATTATTTTGTTTAATTTTTGTTTAGGTTAAATATGTCATAAAGTCCAATAATTATCAATTTAGTCTCTATATTTTGTTTTAGGAATTTATCTATTTAATTTTCAAATCTTAAAATTTAGATTAAATTGTTAATATTAGTAAATATTTTTATTAAATTAGTTGGTTTAATATTTTAAAATAAAAAATCTCACTTGATAATTATACAAATTAACTTGAATTTAATCAAAATAATAATATTAACAGTTAAATTTTCGCTTAAAATTTGTATATCACTAACTAAGAAAAAATTAAAATATAAAATTATTTAATTATTATTTTATATTAATTTCAAGAGTATATTTAAAGGCCCGATTCACATTCCTCTATTTTTATTTATGTTTAATGATGAATTTAGTTAACAATTTTATTATAAATTTTAATTAATTTTTAATATAATTTTAAAATTACTCATAACTCATCTCTAATTCAATTACAAATAATATCTTTATCAATTAAATTACGACTCTTCAATATTAACCGATGTAATATTCATATCTAACTTGCTCAAGTTTTTTAATAATATATTTAAAAATTTAAGTGTACTTGACTATTAACAAATGTCATGGTAAATTTAATTTCAAGACTTCGGAAAAGAAATTATAAATAATTATTTTAATACAACTGTTTATTATTAATTAAATAAATTATAGAAGAATTTTGAAGTCCCCAGCATTAGCGGGGATCCATGCTAGTTATATAAGCATCAATTTACCCATTAATGATCCAGCTTCAGCACAAAGAAGGCTGATTCTAGAACCGAGTCAGCCATTGTCCTTTTTTTCTCTCTCTTGGCCGGGTTCTCTTTGTAATCTCCGGTGATTTTTTGGGTGCAAGCCACAAAACCAGCAATTTTTTCTTCTTTTCCGATGATGGGGTCTATGCTCGGTGACCTGCCGTCATTTGACCCCCACAACTTCAGCCAACTTCGTCCCTCCGATCCTTCTAATCCTTCTGTAAGTAACCTCATAATCCCTTTTAACCTAACCCCATTTTCCATAACATGTGAATTTTGTTTCTGGGTTTGAATTGCAATGAATTAATCCCCACATGCAGTTTAGATAAATAGTGAAAAACCTTTTAAATTTTTATGTTTATGTTTCTCGGTTTACCCTGATATGATGTTATTGTTATCTGTTTTTTTTTTTTGTGAAAAGTATTTATTATTCATGAATTTCGGACCTTAATTGTCAGAATCTTTTTGGATAAAGTTGTTTGTGGTTACAAATGACTAGGGGTTTAACTTTAAATGTTTCATAGAATTCCAACTCTGTTATTCCTACACTTTGTTTTTTTAATGGTTTGCATTGCAAGATATATTATTTATTATTTAGATGTTGATTAATCTAATTGATTGTTGTGTAATGCTTCTATATGAAGCATGTAAATAATGCTAATACTTGTTATTATTTGTTTGCTAAAGTTATAGTTATATGTTCACACAAGGATCATGCTTCTTCTTTTTTTTTTGCATGGGATGATGATGGATTTTCCTTTAAAACTTCAAGTTCATGCTTTCGAAGCTTTCTTATCTTGCTGTGTATGTGGTAGTTTTTGTTCTTAGAGCTGGTTCTTAACAATGGTAACAAAGACAAGTTCTATGATTAAGACACAAATGAGAATTTGTTTCTATGTGGGTATACATATGCATAGACAATTAGATATTTAGACATATTGGTATTTATGTATTGGTTTTTTTGTTCCAGTGGTTTACAGTGGTTCCTTGCCTATCTGTTTAACCATTTTTGAGTAAGCTTAGACTGGTTGAAAGGTCGAAATGGTTTAAAAAAAAAAAAAAAACAATTTTCACCTTCCCTTCTATCTTTTTGAGCTATTTCAGCATGTGAGATGCTATAATGTTCATGGAGTTCATATTGAGCTCCTCTATGTTTTAATCTGAACAGTTATATTATGATAAATGAGTCTTTTTGCTCTCATTGGTTAGCCTTTAACTAAAATTACAGACTTCCCTTGTATGGATTTTATTTTGCTTGAACATTTTCGGGGCATAATTTGCTTGAATTTTTTTTTGCTAGAAAGTGGTACCTACCACCTACCGCCCCACACATAGCCGGACTTCTCCACCTCCTGATCAAGGTATCGAACAAATATTCTCTTTCTCCTTTTTTTCACTACGAAAACAATATTCTATTCTGAGTTAAAGTAAGATACTATTGGCGCTTTAAACTGTTTGTGGTGATAATATGGTAACTTTGGTTGGTTAAATTACTTTCAGGCTTTATCCACAAAGCATGCCATTGCCATATTACATGATAATTATTAGTCTGGGTTTCCTTCTAGGATGTTGAATGTTGACTTATGTTTGAGACCATCCAGTGCTGGAAAATTACATTGATATGTCTGAATTGGAACTTGATATGAAATAATTTTTCTGAAAACCTTGTGTTGTGTTCTCCCTTTGCATCCTTTTTTTCTTTCTCTCAGATTTCTTGATTGGTAGTGATTTGGTTCATCTGTCTAACTTTGGTTGACACTGAGCAGCAAAGTGTTTTGGATATTTCAGGTTCAAATCACAACAAATTGGTATTGAAGTAAATTATTAGAAATCAATTGGTGTTGTCTTTCGTAATAGCTTTTGGTAATGCTAGCATTAGCAAGAGCTTTGGTGTGAGAATGTCATTGAAGATGGATGAAAAATTCAGTGTTAGAAAAGTAGTCTTATTACGGTTCGTTTCTTTTTTCAAGTTTTTTTTATTGGTAAAACTCAGTTTATCAGTCTAATTTCTAAGTGGATTACTTTTAGCAGCTTCTGCTTCAATGTGTTTTGGATATTTTTGGTCTGAATCCCAGAAAACTGGGGTCGAGCAAATTCTTGGAAATTGATTGGCTTTCAATCTAGCACTAGGGAAGAGTTTGATGCGGGATGATGTCGAATATGGATGTCAACTAATTTGATGGTAGAAAAGATTTTAGCCTTTGTCATGTAAAAGTAGAGTTGTTCTTATCTCCTTCTCAATAGCCATTGTTGTGTAAGATCAACTCTTACACGCCAAACGTTACAATATTTTTTACTATCAAATTTGTTAACATCCATCTTTGATGTCATCCTTTTACCCAAACACTTGCTAATCTTAAGATTATCGAAAGCCATGACGAAATGATTGTTATTGCACCCGAACTCTTGCTAGTCTTAAGATTATGGATAAGCTCACACCACAAAATGCCTCAACCGGATTCCCAAGTGTTTCTCATTAGCTAATGATAGTACACAACTAAAACCTGACCCAAGAGACAATTTACGAAACTTAAAATCTTATCTTTTCATTCTTTTCATTTTCACTCTCTCATCCCTTTGCCAAAACCAAGCATCAGTGCACCCCTGCCATCTTTAATTGTCAACACCCAACCTCATGTCCCAATTGCCAACTTGTCTTACACTTTGCAAACTTCTTTAGTTGAAAATTTCGGCTAGTTTCAATAAATATAAAGGTACTAGTGATTGAAATTGCATTATGATGCAAAATGGCACAGCTCATTCTCTAAATCCTCGAGTTTTTAAGTTGAATACGATTTTTAGTTCACCTTTGAACAGCTTTTTTATTGGAGACTGACTTCTGAAGCACTTTTTTACAGTTATAACTACCGAAGCCAAGAATATACTTATTAGAAATTTTTACCAGCGTGCAGAGGAGAAGGTCAGTAATTCATTTATGATTTTCCATAGTCATAGTTTGAAACTCATAGACACATGCATAAACTTTGAGAGTGAGCGTGTTGATACTTCATTTTGATTCTTACTGCCGTTATCATTGCAGTTGAGACCGAAGAGAGCTGCTACTGAACACCCAACACCGGAACATGGATGCAAGCAACCTAGGGCATCCACCACATGGTCATAATGAGATTTTCTTTTGGTTTTTCAATGCTCATCTAAATGTATCTTCTCATACCAAATGTGTGTTGTAGAATCTGTGAGGAAAGTTGCTTTGCACATTGTTGTTAATCAGGATGCCATGCTTGTGCATTGTATGTGTACAAATTAAACTCATAGGTTAATCAATAACAAGAAGTGTTGTTATGTTTCTGCATTCTCTTCTGGGTATTATTGATTCTTGTCGGCATGGCATGGATTGTTGAAATGCTAAATCATGTATGCTCCTTTAAGAACACAAGATCTCATCTTAAAATGACAAGTAAAAATGCATCTCTAGGTAACCCCCAGGTTTGAAAATATGAATTGGGCCTTTGGAGCTCCATGTTTTTACCATCCATGAAAACAATGGAAATGGGATGGTCCAACAGTTGGAAATGAAAATGAATGAACTTTGATTGGTTGCCGCATGTGTGTATTAAAAAAATATGTAGAGAAAAGGGAGCACTAACTTATGGCCACAAATACCCAAAAGGGTTGATGTCACAGTTAGCCCCTAAACTTTCATTCAATATGCAATGTGGTACCTATGCAAAGAAAATGTCCAATTTGATACTTGCCTCAAAACGTTTAATTTGCACACCGAGTTGGCAGCAACAAATAAATGAATGCTACGTGTCGTTACAAAATAATACGGGTATTAAATTGGGCAATTCCTTTTTATAGGTATCACATTGCATATTGAAAGAAAGTTCAGGGGCCAACTGTGACATTAACCCTACTCAAAAAGAAACAAAAACGAAACCCAAAAAAGCAGAGTCAACAAAGATAGTCGAAGCAAGTTCACAAAAACGAAACCCAAAAAAACAGAGTCAACAAAGATATTCGAACCAAGTTCACGAAAAACAGAGCCCCTTCTCTGCATAGACGCGATGGCCACTCGCTTTTACAGTTGTTCTCTGATTCCAGCAAGACCCACCTCCGGATCAGTCTTAAACAAGTACAGTTTGTTGCCAAATCCTCGTATCTCAATCACCCGACGTCATACTACCCTTGTTTCTTCTTCTTCTTCTTCTTCATCTTTCACACTTCGAGCTTCAGTTTCATCAGCTGCTACTTCAACTGCAGTCGATGGAACCATCTCCTCCACCAAACCTTCCAAGTCTTTGCCTTTCAGAGTGGGTCATGGATTCGACCTTCATCGTTTGGAGCCTGGCTACCCTTTGATCATTGGTGGGATTGATATTCCTCATGATAGAGGCTGTGAAGCTCATTCTGATGGTATTTTTTTAATTCCCTACACTTTTGGGTGGTTTAAATTTATAAACATCTTCCCCATTTTTATCTCGAATTTGTATTTCTATTTAAAATTCCCACAATTTTGCATTTGGGATTAATATGTTGTAGGAGATGTACTGCTTCATTGTGTTGTGGATGCAATATTGGGAGCTTTAGGGCTACCTGATATAGGGCAAATATTTCCAGACTCTGATCCCAAGTGGAAAGGAGCTCCATCTTCAGTTTTCATTAAAGAAGCTGTGAGTATTTCTTTGATGTAGATCCTATTTATTTAATTTCCTGGGGTGTTTATTTTCCAATGGATGCTTTGAGCCTTTGATATGTAAAGTCTTTGATAAGCGATGAATGTTCCTTCAGAATATAGCTTAATTTATTTATTATTGAATGGGATTAAGCTTTTAGAATTATGATAAACTGATATGCATCTAGCCTGCAAAGTGATTCTCTATACAGATGCTCCTTATAAACATGATTTTTGACTTTAAAGTTAGGCTAAATGCTCGGTTTGTGACTAAACCTTGGAGGCACTGAGTGAATAAGGGTGAAATGTTCGAAGCTGGTCTTTTGAGAGGATTAAATCTGAGAGCTTCCCAAAAAACCCAAATCAACAATAGCTTCCCAAACCTCCATAAAGAACATGACTGTGGAATTGATATAATACTTGATGTTATAACAATCCTGTCTTGGTTAACATAGTTGAAGTTGAATAATCTGTTTGTCTTGGAATGGATGGTGGTAGTACTAGTGTCACGGGGTTAGACCTTTCGTCTCGCAAACCGTGCGGCCTTAGGCGATCCGTTCGTCCAAACTCGCCTAAGTCAACCTTAACTCGAATGAGGATTCCTTAAGAACTCCTCCAAGGCACCAGTTGAAGAGCGGAAGCGATTTATGCCAAAAGAAGCTAAGCCAAAGAACAAAAGAAAGCCACAGAAAAGAATGCATACAAGGTGTTTGAGTAAATGCTCTCAGAACTCTATTACTCTTAAGAATTCAGAATACAATGGAATAAGTACAAATGAGGGGAGGCTCTCTATTTATAGTTGAGCTCCCCTAAAACCGACGGTCAAGATACAATTACATCGACGGATGAGATTTAACCATATCCCTTAATTTTAGGGGTTTACAAGATAAGCCTTATCAAATCTAATCTAATCTTTACAAGATATGATTCCCTCTATCTTCTAAGATTAGTTACCATATTAGCCTAAGTTGCCATGTCTTCATCATTGGGCCAACTAGGCTTCAATCTGATAGGCTTCTCCAATATTTCTCTGAATCGGACCAGCTCTTGTGGGCTAAATGTTCCCCATCTTATCGATAGACCTCCATGGGGCGCATCTTGTGCCATGGTCACGGGCTTTGCACTTTGGCCCGTGACACTAGTACGTCCTTGCCCAAGCAATTCAAGTATCCTTTTCTAGCTGAAATCATGAGTGATTCCGTTGTCTTGGGTTCAGACTATGTTAGACTTTAAAACTTGAATCCTTTTACTTCGTTTTTATAAATTGGTTTTCTTTAAGTATAAACTGGTTGGATTTTAGTTGGTTTGTTGCATATTAAGGTTTCTTGTTTATCAGTAATTCATTCCTTAATGATTTTTAATTCTCTTTTATCATTCTATTGTTTTGCTGAATGGGATATAAGATATGAAAGATTCAGCATTCAAAAGTATCATTGCTATATAATTATTTCAAGTTCAGCTTTAAAGTTACCGAGAATTTTCTAATTAAGTTTTGTTTACAATAAAGGATCTACATTTTTTTTATTTTAACCATGCCATGCCTTTTTTGTCTATGTAGATGCTTGTTCTTTTATTACTAACACTTCTATCAATAGTAGTTGCAGGAAATATCATTCACCCCTTGGGAACAACTTTCCACACTAAAAAAGCTGCGGAAGTAATCTTAGGAACAACTAACCTTGGGAACGATATTATGTTAGGAACAACTAACTTTTGGAACAGCATTATGGTGGGAACACTTTGGAGCTAACCTTGGAAGGTTGGCAGGATTCTTGGGTTGCTCCACCATTGGGATGTCTTGGAGGCTCAAAATACGAGCATTGTTAAGAAATACACTTCTTAACCTTTCTCTGAAATATGAGTGCTTCCTTTCCTGGTTAAACGGAATGTACACTTGACCCTGAACATACAAGTAATACTCTGTTTACCAGAAATAATACGTGAGTATAACTACCACCTAATTTTGTAATTGCCTTATTTCTTAGAAGCACATTTTCTAATTTCTCTCAATTCCACTACCCATTACTTTAACACGTTCACTCCAACTTCTCTCTACAACCGCTCCTTAATAACTTCCTTCTAAGGCCTATAAATAGAGTCTCGAACATTTCATTTAGGAGCTTTTGATCTTTTGGCAAACTTGAGTATTCTCTCTATTATTGTTACAACCACACAACCTTCACTGTCCTGGACTGTTTATCACTTCCATCATCATGAGCTGCCGCCACACTTGTTTTCCAAAGTTTGCTCCGGTCTTCATCTCCACCATCTTTTCACGGCATCTTGTTTTCCTAGCTTGTAATGTCTCCTCACCTTAACAAAAGAGTCCTCTACAGTCTGTATATGTTCTTTTCTTTCTCTTATTTGAACTTGGTGGTTTCAAACAAATCTCAAAACATGTTTGCAAACCTGATAGTTTGAAACTCCAAGATTTTCACATATTAAGTTAGCTTTAGGATTGATGCACCTCGTTACAGAGAAAACAAAAAAGATCGAAAGAAGAAAAGAAAAGAGAGAAAACAAAGAAGAGAGAAGAGGAAAATTTCATTCAACCAATTCCATAACTACCTAATTCCCTTCCCAGCTGCTGAAACGGAAAGAATTGGCCATTACCAAAATCAGTTCGGAAAGTTGTTACACAACAGCTATAGCTTTTCCAAGCTAAAACTCAACGTTTCATTAAAATTTAAACGCACAGTGGTTACCAAAAAGTAGCGTTCTGCTACTAGTTAACTGACTATTTTTTTCCTTGTTTTTAGTTTCCTACCGTAACAAATACTCTCTCCCTCAAAAGATCCTTGTCCTCAAAGATTAAAGGTAGGAGATTTTCTCTGCAGCTGTTGTAGGGACTCTCAGGTAGCATTTCTGGAAACGTGTTGGTCCATTCCACCAGCACTTCAGTGACTGTCTGGTTGCCCCTCTTGACCATACGTCTTTCTAGAACGCGAGCAGGCTACTTAAGCATAGCCCCATTAGCACCTACCACTGGTAAAGTAGATTGGAGTCTTTCCAATATGCTTCTTAAGTTGAGAAACATGGAAGGTAGGGTGAATACAAGAAACCAGTAGAAGCTTGGATTGGACTGGCAATAGGAACTGGTGTAACCAGTGAAGAAGATCTAGGTGGTACACTAAGGGGTCGAGATGAATTACCAAAACTCATAAAAAGACTCTTCTTATGGGAATTGAGGAGAATGTCCTCTACTTGTCTAGCAATTAGGAAGCCCTCTACCAATGACTTTGGCTTAAACAACTGTAGATATTGGCCAATCTCTAACTTCAAATTACTGGTAGAAATACTTAAAGCATATGATTCAGACAATTGGAGCTGGTTCAAAAGACTTACAAATGCATCATGGAACTGCTTAAATGATCCATGTTGCTTCAAGGAGACCAGGTCAGTCATGGGATCTCGAAACGAACTGGATCCAAATCATTCTTTCAAGCTATGTGCATAGCAGGTCCGATTCAATAGATGTAGTCCTCCCTGTTTTTGGGTGTAAAAATGGTGTCAACCGAGTGCTCTCCCTTTTAGATGAAGCATCACAGTCCTAACCTTGGAAGTATCTGTCACACCTTCTGCCTCAAACTACTACTCTAACTTGGACCACCATCCTCTAAAATCAAAGCCATCAAACTTGGGGCATTCAAGCTTGTGAGACCGAGAATTCCAATCTAAAAGACTTGAACGCGAAGGAGTTCCTGAACTTCCCAGTTCCAGCATAGGATGAGCATCCAAAGGGTCCCTGGAAGGAAAACTAGGTGGAGCATCTGCCAAAATACTTTTCCCTTTATCTTGAGCAGCCACATTGCTCACAGCAGGAGTTGGATTGCCCAAGTATTGCTCAAACAGATTTTGTAACTTAGACTGTAGGTCCCCTCTGAAATCGTCCTTAAGTTCCTTCAACCGGTGTCCAGCTTGGCATCCCACTGCAACAACTCGCCTTGAAGCTTGGCAACCTCCTATTGAAGATGACCGTCATCCTTTTGTAAGTGATTAGTGACCCCATCACCAGCCATGGAGGATCGGCAGGCTCTGATACCCTTGATGCACCTTATTACAGAGAAAACGGAAAAAATTGGAAGAAGAAAAGAAAATAGAGAAAATAGAGAAGAAGAGAGAAGAGGAAAATTTCATTCAACCAATTCCATAACTGCCTCATTCCCTTCCTTACCGCTAAAAAGGAAAGAATTGGCCGTTACCAAAATCAGTTGGGAAAGCTGTTACATGACAGCTGTAGCTTTTCCCAAGCTAAAACTCAACGTTTCATTTAAACTTAAAGGCACCGTTTTCATTAACAGTGGTTACCAAAATTCAGCGTTCTACTACTAGTTAAATGACTCTATTTTTTTCCTTGTTTTTAGTTTCCTACTGTAACAGTTTCAAAAGGAAATTAATCTGTTTTTCTTTGTCAGATTTAATGTTTCCCAATTTTTTGGGAACTTTGAGGATTTTAGGTTGAATAAGACTGAATAAATTGGTTTTCTTTTGCTTTAATCTATTTTCATTCAATTCCAACTTGGTATTGTTATATTTAAAAGAAATTACATGTCAATTTAAATAAAGTCATGTTTGCTTAAATTTGTTATACCAGTACAAGGGTGGTGTGTGTACCACAATTGCTTGCAAAACTCCTTATTGAGTAGTTTCGAAAAGGTTTGACCCTTGTTCACTCAATGTCTCAGAGATTTAACCCCAAATTAAGCGCCTTAAAAGTTTAGGCAAAATATAAATTTCTAAAATTTGATGCTTCTAAGAGAATATACCGAGTATGATATTGCTTTACTGCAGAGTCATGTGAAATCTATGACACTTTGTTTGATGTTGGCTTCACCAACCATGATGCAAAGAACCTTTCATCAAAACAGCCTAATTCTTTTGTGGTTGCAAATGGAAGCAATTTTATATCGATCAAAGAATGGCATGCATACACATTTGTATATACCTATCATGCATGGTATATTTAAATGCTGATGTCAATCTTGACTGTAAAGTGAAATGCTAATACATCTTATGCATGTGGTTTTATATAAAGCATAGCATAGAGGAGGAACTGTTTTTGAATCTGAATCTACATGTATACTGCATTGTTCAGTGAAGAAACAAACTTGTCGAAGTGTTCCTCCAATGCCACTGCTCCCCAACTCTTAGTTCTACTTTCTTCTCACTGATTTGGCATTCTAAAAGTTCAACTAATGTTTGATTGCCCTTATATTGGTAGGATAGTCCTCTCTTTAAGTTGACCGGCATAAGCAAGAAGGATTAACAAATTAGCAAGGTTAAACAAATTATAAAGCGGGCGTGTACTGATAACCATGATAGTGTTGAAATATAGATGTAGATGATCCATTAACTGATTTGATTCAATAAATAGACATTTGTTCCCCTTCTGCTGATTTAGATTTTAGATCGTAGTAGTAAATAGTTAAGAGCAAGGATCCACTTACACTAGCATGAAACTAAAATAGTTTCACCCTTCTGTAGCAATTTGTGTGATTAATATTTTTATAATCCAATTGTCATATTTTATATTCTATTCATGTAGATCATGCATTTAAGTTTTAGTAAATTGAAAATGTTTAAATATTTCTTTGATGTAAAAACTTTCGACTGCTAAATACTGAATTGATAAAAATGGTATTCTTGACCGATATGATAGAGGTATTGGATTGATTCAAAACTTTATGTGCATAAAAGTATGATTATATTTATAAATTCAGTAGTTGGATTGTTAAATATTAGTCGCATAGAAAGATATGAAAGCCTGTAACACTAGTTTTGTTTTATATTGATGTAAATAAATCTCCCAATAACTAGAAGAATGATCCACTCCACTTAAACTAATATAAAACTATTTTAGTTTTACAGATTTCCACTATTAGTATTTTAGCAATGTATATCTTTTGAAGGACTCCCTGCTTAAGTTCTTACATATCATTATGCTAGCTAAAATCTGAAAGAAACCCTTACTATCTGCAAACTAAAATGAATTGAAGAGCTTCTCTGTTTTTCCTTTTTTCTTTCACTGCCTAAGTTGGTCATGCTAGGCAGGCCATCATTGTTTATATCATCTATTTTAGGAATATATACTCAATTTTAGCATTTCAGACTCTTTATATTAACCATGCTTATCTTCCGTGACATTGTTCTTTTCAGGTGAGACTCATGCATGAGGCAGGTTACGAGATTGGAAACCTAGATGCCACCTTAATTCTTCAAAGACCGAAACTGAGTCCACACAAGGGAGTTATCAAAGCCAATTTGTCTGAGCTTCTAGGTGCCGACCCATCTGTCGTCAATCTTAAAGCCAAGACTCACGAGAAGGTTGACAGCCTTGGTGAGAATCGAAGTATTGCAGCACACACTGTGGTCTTACTCATGAGGAAGTAAATACTGGTATCGTATAGCATTGTTGTTTACTGTCATAGACAACCCCCTGTATTCAGTTGGATCCGAACTTGAGCAATAATTATATGTTTCGACCGGCCACAGTTTCCAAATCGGTCATTGGTCTATGAAAGTTTGTCAACGACTCAACATTACAAATATAAATTTATTTTAAAATTCCATGTGTTCAATTCCTACTTTTACTGCCTTTCACGTGTTCAACTTCCACCTGTTCCTTCATTTGAATTTTGAATCATTCTCAAGTCTACATTAAATCATCAAATACATGAACACCATGAATTTCACATGATTATTTCATCAATGTTTTCTTCTTCTTCTTTTTTTAAGTTCACTGTTTTTCAAATATTATTTGCTGCATGTAAAAACTTATCTCTTTTGGGTTCACATCATGTTACCATACATCAATCATCAATTTTAGAACTCTTTCTACCCATTTTTTTTAATCGAAATAACGTAATTCATTTATCACTATAGAATTATTTTTGTATTATTGAGTGGTATCCACAGCAATAAATTGCCTAGACCATTTCAAAGTCATGGCTTTTAAGAGATTTTTCAAATGTCCAATGTGTAGTTGTGGCAGAAGAGGCTTTTGAACTCAACTCATTAAGGAGGAATCAAAGGTTTTGACTTTAAAGAACCAAGTGGGGGTGGAAAATGGGACACCATTGAAGGCTTCAAAGTTTTAAACTCATCACTTCTCTGACCATTATCTCCACTCCCTCCACCTTAAGCCTCCTCTAAGGCTGACAATGTGTGTGAAATTGAGACCTAGTTAGAACCCCCGGCCACCTAGCATATCTATGTCTTGTTTTTATTTCGATTTCATCACATGTTTTTCCTTGTAGAACAGACATATCCCACTAACTTGGAAAAAAAAAACTCAAAATATTTGCAAACTAAATCAACAATTAGACTATGTAAAACAGTCGGTCAAGCATCAATTTAATTAATAAAAATTATGGAAAAATTCAAAAAAAAAAAAGGTTCATGAATTATAAATATATCTATCAGGTTTTTACTATTATATAATTAAATTAAAATTAATTTTAAAAATTATGTATGTTATTTTGGTGATATGATCATTTGTAGCCAAGCTCATTCATCAAATAAATATTTTATTATTTGAGCTTTAAAGACAATATTATTAGAAAAGATAGCTTTAAACCTCGAAAGATATCTATAAACTATAAAATGAGATATGAAGAATATCTTGATTCAAAAAAAAATTGAAAACTAATGGTTCTTGCTCATGTATATTGATTATGAATAGTGCAATCAAAGTTAAACATTTGAATTATTCGAAAAGATTTTAATTGAGAGGTTCATAAATGATGATAGAGGTGTTATAGTTGTTGGTATTGTATTTTTCGTTATGAATAGTAACAAAGATTATTTATAAGCTTAAATTAATTGAAATGCAATCTAATTTTAATTATTCAAACAATAAATTTAAAATAATTTATTTTCCAAACATATAATTTTAAATTCACTAGAAATCATATATTCCAAATCTACAATTTTAAAAATCTAAATTGAAAGGTAATGTGTAAAATTTGAGCATCCGAAGACCAAAACATCAACATTTAAGAAACGTAATGTTGTTTTCAATTTTTTATATTTAGAGAATTCAATGGCAGCAGTTGGAGAAAATTGAAAGTAAAAGAATAAGTACTCAAATATTTGTTTTAGCTAAAGAGACCTTGAAGACTACTCCATTCAACTCCTTTGAAATTTCAACCACAGGGTTGGGTTAGGTTAGAAAATTTTAGGAAATGGGTCTTAAATGCATGAAGAAATTATTTTATAAAAGGTAAACTATAAAAATAGTCACTTTTTTTTTTCAGATTACATTTTAGTCATTTATGTTTGAAATGTTACATTTTGGTCACTTACGTTATCGTTTTGCTATGAATTGGTTACTCTACCATTAAGCTCCGTTACCTCCCTAACGGCAGTCCTATGTGGCAGTCCAAATGAGTTTTAAATGTGAACTTAGATGTCCAGTTGTTGGGATGAAAATAGTTATTTCATTAAATAAATTTAATTTGGATTGCCACGTAGGACATCCAAGTTGACATTTAAAATCCATTTGGACTACCACGTAGATCACCGTTAAGAAGGTAACGGAGCTTAACGGCAAAGTGACCACTTCATAACAAAACAATAACGTAAGTGACTAAAATGTAACATTTCAAACATAAGTGACTAAAATCTAATCTGAGACAAACAAAGGTGACTATTTTTGTAGTTTACCCTTTTATAAATGGTTTATATAACTTTTACCCTCTAAACTTAGCAATTATATCTATTTTAGTATATATATATAAATATATATATTTGTCATTTTGGTACTTGAATTTGACAACAAAATTCTTTTAAAATGATAATATGATACAATCTCGGTGTGTCACGTCATCAAACTAAGTTTAGTGATCAAAATAGAAAAAAAATAAGTGGATAAATTGCTATATTATTAACCTTTTTACAAAAAAAATGTGTAAAAATTATTTTATAAAAGTGATAGTAATATACTTTGGGTTCAAAATGAATGAGCTATTAATCAATCAACCTAGCAGACAGAATTATGTTCATTAGCTGGTTGTAATACCAAAAACTCTTGAATAAAATAAAAGTTTTTTTGAAACAAAATAAAATAAAAGATTTATGTATCAAACAAAAGGGATGTATAGCTATAAAAATAACATTATTGCATAGTTGCTTTCCGAAAAGGAAAAAACACATTATTGTGTAGTTGTGTGTATTCCAACTGTACTAAAAATGACAATCAAGAAATAAAATCATTAAAAAAACGAAAATAAAAGTCAAATTGATTCCACGGTTTGCATGCTTGCTTTGCTTCTCGTAGGATAACATAAAAAAACATTTTAAATTTTGAGATAACGATTTTAAAGTGTTATATCATGAAAGACAAATAAAATTCATGTAATAACGGTTATATTTTGTAAGAAATCAAATTTTGTTTTTAATCTTAATACATAAATTTAGTTATTATACTTTTATTAAGTGAATTTTGGTGTTTATATTTTTAAATTTTAAATTTTCAATTTAATCCAAATAGTAATATGCTAATTTAAATTCTTTATTTTCAAAATATTATACCAAAATTATCTTATCACATGTTTAATTTTATGCCCGCTAGCTATTGCTACATAATACTTACAACAAAAAAAAAATCAAAGTTATACTAGGTAACGAATTTAATAGCTACAATTTTATTTTAGGATTAAAATTTTAAATATTAAAAATATAGATACTAAAAATGATTAAATTAGAGAATAAATATAACTAAATACATAACTAATCCATAATAGGAAACCAATAACAAAATTTGACTTTACAAATTTAATTGGTACTGTTTGAGTGATGTTTGAAATTTCAAAATTTGAAACTAAATCAAAGTAGAATAAACTAAAACTTGCAATTTATATACGATATTATACATGTACTAATAATAAAATTAGACCAAACAGAGTTGAATTATTCTGTAGAAGAAGGGGCCATAAAATTATTACAAGTAGCAGATAAGCAAGATTGTGACATTGTACTGAATCTGATTCAGCTTCTGCCACTTTTGACATAAAGGGTATTTTTTTTTTTTTGGATGTTTCCAGTCCTCCTAAATTGTCCAAATCATGTCGGTCACTCATTTACTAATTAATTTAATTGTCGGCGATCATATATTTAGCTTACGGACACAGTGGATCATCTGTTGCCTTATGTCGGTATTTGCTAATTGCAGGTGTCCACTCCACTAAACCCACTAATTTTCTTTTTAGTCCCTTGAATCCATGCTTATCATATATGCACATGGAATAGCTAAAAGGGGATGGCCGGAAGGGTAAGAGTAAAAATATGAAAGGTTTTTAACTATACCATCACATGGGATGGTTGAAAATTTGAAGTTATTTATATCGCGTATGATTTAAATTAATGAAAGTTATCATATAAAATGATTTGGAATTATTGGTAATTTAATATTGATTAAGTGAGGTATGTAAAGTGTACCTACACATGGTAACGTGTGTGTGCGTACCTGGTTTTGAAGATTTTGGAATCCACAATGAATAAAGTAAATTGTGGAAGTGGAAAATGTTGGTTGAGCTGTGTGCATATAAAGTCAAAAATAACATGAGAAAACCCAATAAATGTTTGTAGTAAATTGAATTTAATGGATAGGCAATACTGTTGTCTTTCTTTCTATAACTAAAAATATGATTGGAAATTATGTAATTAGAATATATATATAAGTTTACAAATAAAATATAATAAATAATAGAACGTATGAATTGAAAATAATAATAAGTATGCAATTAAAATAAAAAGATGGTTTAAATTGTGAGTAAAAAGAAATTAAATAGATAAATACATTAGATTAAAAATAATAAATGTACTTGATTTTTATCATGTTATTGTCATTTTTTAGCACGTTAAAAAGTTATCATGTTAGTGAAAAAAAGTTCTATATTAAAAACTAATTATTGAATTGACTTGTGACATCAACTCAATTAATAGCATCATCTATATTAAATTATGGCACACTCACAATGCAGGTGAAAATTAAACTTATGTAACAATTATATTTACAATAATATATATATAAATAATAAATGAGACTTTGGTTTAATGCTAAAATTTAACTATCATATATTAAAGAGGCACAAATTTATATCTTGTTATATGTGTATTTTTCTATATAAAATGATAAAAATATCCTTAAAATAATATAATTTTTTCGAGAATATTTTCGTCTTTTTCAACTAAATTGGTATTTGATTAACTCATAATACTAACTCAATCAAATTAGACTTATAAATAAATAACACTTAATTTTGCTTTCATCTTACAATCATAATCAAATTTAAATGTGATTAAATTTGAATTTAAATCTTAAAAATGTTGTACATGTACTTGAATAATACCACAAAGTGCATTTTGATTTACCTTTAAAATGAGTGAAAATTTTACTGTATACGTTTAAAATTATATAGTTTAAAAATAATCAAATGATGTGTGATTAATTTTAAAATTCGAACAATTTTATTTAATTCAATTTGCATACATCATTTAATTAAATTTTAAAATATTAATAATATTTTACTGGTTTGGTTGTTTTTGTCAAAGGTACAAACATCTCCATACTCATTTTAAGAATATAGGGACTTGTACAATACTTTTACTATAGTTAAGCCTAAGAATTTCTCAACCTCATTTATTTATTCAACTAAATCATGATTGAATCTTCACATCTGTCATCCATTATGTTGCGATGATGTTAATTTCTTTGGTCGTAATTCCTAATAGGAGTAGAATAGAATAGAAGAGGCTTCCACCTTCAATTCTTTTTTTCTAAATTTCAATATCAAATTTAATGGTCACCAAATTCCTAAAAGAGAAACCTGTCAAACATATATAGGATAAATTCTACTACTTGTCCCTATACTTTATGAAAGTTGTGAATTTAGTTTCTATACTTTAATTTGATCAATTTTAATCACTGTACTTTTGAATTTGTCCATTTCAGTCCTTTACATTTTGAATTTTGAAATTTTAATTCGATCCAAACAATAACAGATTAAATCGGTTTGGTTAAATTGAATTATTAGTCCTATACTATGCATACAATTATAGATTTATCCATATTCTCTAATTGGATCATTCTAAGTCTCTACACTCTTTAGTCTTGAAGCTAAGGATAGTCGTTAGTCACATTAATTGGATTTTTAGTGAGTATTATGTGAAAATAACAAGCTGATATAACATTACACATATGATAATATATTTGCCACATCAGATTTCGAAAATAACATAACTTAATGAATTTAACAATTATCATTTGGTGAGGATTGAAATTTTAATATTTGAAAATTTTAATAACAAAATTAACCTATATATATGTCCTTCATCTTCTTCCTTCTAGAGGTGTGCATGGGCCGAGCCAGGGTCAACTAAAAATTTAGGCCCGGGCCCGGGCCTAGCCCGAAAAATAGACCTAAAATTTTACCCAAACCGACCCAGATAAAAATGTTAAAATCCGGGCTGACCCGGCCCGCCCATATTAATTTTTATATAATTTTAAAATATATAATACATCAAAAATACTAAAAACATCAAAATAAATATTTCCCAACAAATTGAAAATAAATTTTAAAAAATATTTATACTTAAATAACACTAAGATAGATGCAACTTAACAAGCAAATGCCTCTAAAATAATAACAAAATTAACAAATGTCTTTAAAATAATAACAAAATTAATAATAAAATAAATTTTATACAATATACAAACAATAACAACAAAATAGTAGTAACATAATAATAAAATGGTAGCAAAATAGAGAGAAAACAATAAGAAAATAATATTAAAAAACAAAAAAAAATTATCCTTTAGTGAATTTAGGCTGGGTCAGGCCCGGGCAAAAATATCTTACCTGAGGCTTGACCCGTTTTCTAAACGGACCTTATTTTTTATCCAAACTTATTTTTCGAACATATATTTTTACCAAAACCCTTTTATATTTCGGGCCACCCTTCGTACAGACCGAGTGACTCCAGGTATACTTCTTTTCTCTTTCATGGAACTTTCAAACTTTTTGTAGACCCCACTCACCATAGACATTAATACTCTATGAAATAACGCTCTATAAATAGGCGGACAAATAACCTACAAGCTCATCACCCAATTCAACTAATACAATCAAAATTCTTTCTCATTCAAAAAAAGCTAATTTTTCTGTAGTTACTTGTTTCATTTTTTGTTTTAGTTGATTCTTTGTAGTTCACAAAAAATGGTTTCCATGTCAAAGATTGCTACTGGTAATGGTCACGGTGAAAACTCACCTTATTTTGATGGATGGAAAGCATATGAAACCAATCCTTTTCACCCTATTGATAGACCTGATGGTGTTATTCAAATGGGTCTAGCTGAAAATCAGGTACGTATTTCATTTCCCAGTATTTTTTTTATTTAGAAAAACTGAGAATTTTAATTGATTTTAATGGCGTTAATGTTTACCAGCTTTGTTTTGAATTCATCAAAAAGTGGCTAATGGAACACCCAGAGGCTTCCCTTTGTACTGCAGAAGGTGTAAACAGGTTCAAAGAGACTGCACTTTTCCAGGATTATCATGGGATGCCTGAGTTCAGACAAGTATGGCAACGCAAAATAACACAGTTTCTCTTTTGTTTCTTTAATTACATGGTAATTAATCAATACTTTGTGTATGTTATTACAACAGGCTGTTGCCAAATTTATGGGGAAAGTGAGGGGAGATAGAGTGAAATTTGACCCAGACCGTATTGTTATGAGTGGTGGAGCAACTGGTGCTCATGAAATGGTGGCTTTTTGCTTGGCTGATCCTGGTGAAGCATTATTGGTTCCTACTCCATATTATCCAGGGTAAATTCATCAAATTCTTTTTTGGGTTTTTCTTTTAACATATATATGGGAGGTTAAGTTGATACATTCAATAACATACAGTTCCTGTAATACCGGGTAGAGAATGGAAATTAGGTGTATAGAAAGAGCTCAAATTGGAATTTTCAATGACCAACATTGACCTTTTGTCCCCAAACCAACCTACATATGTGAAGTCAAGAGAAAAGAAGGAAGGAATCTGTTAATTAAGTGTTAAATTATGACTTAAGATTAGTTTAATGAAAACTTAGTCAACTTAGCACTAAAGTCAATTGTGGCAACATCGCCGCCTAGGATTTGTTCATAGGGAGGGATGGAAATTGAAATCTGGGTAAAATTCACCATGCCCACACGTCCCTTACTTTGAAAGCAGCCTTGTACCCTTTCTTTTGATGTTAAAACCCTTTAAAGTTCATGGCCCATCTTTCTATTATTGATGGAACTTGGTAGGTAAAAAGTGAAAATTGAAAAGAAATAAGAAGATTTATCATAAATATGAGGGTTCATCATCCTTAGTGGAACACTAACGGAAAGTTGAGTAGTCATCATCATCTTCATTTCTTCTTTATACCTAACTCTCCATCATAACAGCTGTATGTATAGGACAAGTAGGGTCGGTTTTAGGTTGATTCAATTTAAGTTTTTTCGGGTTTATTAATTTTGCAGATTTGATCGTGACTTAAGGTGGAGAACAGGAGTTGAACTTGTACCAGTGATTTGTGAAAGTTCACATAATTTCCAAATCACTAGAACCGCCATGGAAGCTGCATATGAAAAAGCTCAAGAAGCTAACCTTAAAGTCAAGGGTTTACTCATAACAAATCCATCAAATCCATTAGGAACTATAATGGATCGAGAGACATTAAAGAGCATCGTGAAGTTTATAAACGAAAAGAACATTCACCTAATAGGTGACGAAATTTATGCCGCCACGGTTTTCAAAGACCCTGAATTCGTCAGTATTTCAGAGGTCATACAAGAAGTTGAATGCAACCATGATTTAATCCACATTGTTTACAGTCTTTCTAAAGACATGGGGTTCCCTGGTTTTAGAGTTGGCATTGTATATTCATACAATGATGCAGTGGTGAATTGTGCTCGTAAAATGTCAAGTTATGGCTTGGTTTCATCACAAACACAGCATTTAATTGCTACCATGTTGAACGATGATGATTTCCTTCATAATTTCATCATGGAAAGCAAAGAACAGTTGTTCAAAAGGCACAAGTATTTCACATGGAGTCTTTCACAAGTTGGTATTGGTTCATTGAAGAGTAATGGTGGGTTGTTTATATGGATGGACCTTCGTAAACTTCTTAAAGAGAAGACGTTCGATGCTGAAATGGATTTGTGGCGAGTGATAATCAATGAAGTTAAGCTTAATGTTTCACCAGGGTCGTCCTTTCATTGTCATGAACCTGGTTGGTTTAGGGTTTGTTTTGCTAATATGGAGGATAACACCATGGAAGTTGCTTTATCGAGGATTAGAAGCTTTATCCTTAAGAACAATGAGTCCATAGTTCCTCGCAAGTTATGCAGCCGAAGCAGCCTTAAACTCAGCTTATCACGTAGCTTATCACGAAGAATGGATGATTTCATGTCACCTGCTGGCATTATGTCACCACATTCTCCGTTACCTCAATCACCCCTCGTTCGAGCCAGGACTTGAAAATCGGTTTTCGACATTAACGGAGAAAAGGATAGTTTATTTTATTCGTGTTTTTTAATTAATTTGTAAAAAAAAAAAATAGAGAATATGATGCATTCTTTTTCATGGAGTTACCTCATACACTATCATCCTTTTGGTGGAAGCTCTCCATCGCATGGGGGACTCCATGGATTCATGCATCAACTATTGTATTTCCTTACATTCATAAAGTGTAATGTGAGGGAAGTTAAATGTTGGTAGAGCACTGCTCTCGTACACAAGTATGCCATTGTTGGTTGTTTGTATTGTTTATTAGGGCTTTGTAACAAAAAAAAATATTAGTTCCGAATTTTTAACCCTAAACCCCATTCAGTGATTGAAATAAAGGATTATCTCTTGTATTCAATTTTTCTACTAAGTTGATAGTAACATTCAATAAATTAAGTAACTATTACCATTGCCATTAAAGGCTGACGTTTAATAAATCTAGTAAGTAATTGTTAGACATTTTATATGTATGGTGAGGTATGTATACTAATTCACATGAGATTCATTGTGCCATATTAGAAACAATTATATGTGTATTTACATAAAATGTATGAACATGACCTCTTAATTTATGAAATTACTAATGTTTAAGATGTTTAAGAATATGAAATGCCCTTGAAACTTAGTGGAATAGCTAGGACACATATGTCATGCCATTTAATTCTGCTTTTCTTCAGCGGAGATTTATCATTGAATAGAAATATGATACGTTGCCTTATGACATAGTACTACGGTATGTTTTTAGCCTTATATGTTGGTGTTTGGGTTGAAGCACTTTTAGTGCAATATATGTTGGAGTTAGCAGGATGGACTTTTGAGTGTCCAAACCATAGTTTGCTAGGGTTATAAAAAAGCATACAAATATGAAATGGATAATTCTAAAAAATGATTATATGTATGTGATTTAAACAATTGAAATGGTATTTTTGAGTGAATTCTCTACTGGATATGTAACAACAAAAAAGAAACTTTTCTATTCTATATCAAGTTTATCAAATAATATAGCCAATATAATCATTACAATTCTTATGGTTAAATTTTGATTAAGGGTGAGTAGATTTTATTTCATGAAACTTACTAAGCTCGTGCTTATTGCAGTGTTTGCTTTGTATATAAGTTTGAGTTGATTTTGAAGCTTCGCTCACCTTGTAGATCACCACCTCACACCATTGCTCAGTTACAAAAGTATGAAACTTTTGTGTAGTTGGCTCATAGTGACATGTACTAGTGAGTCCAATTAGTATGCATATATATTAGTTTCATGTTTCTTGAGTTCGATGAATGGATGTTGCATTGATCTTATTTTGAGACATTAATTTGGTGACCTTGAACCTTAAATGATGTTGTAAGTAATATTGGCATGTATGTTATTCTCCCCTTGCTGTTGAGATTTTATCTTGAAATTATGTTGATGTGTTGATGAAACTAGGAAGAAATGCACGATTTGAGTTGAGTTCTTGATCCTATATTGAGCCCATATTTATCTTATGTGATAGTATGATTTTGAGGTGTTTGGCGTCCTTCAAAAAACCTTTTCAACGAGAATTTTGGTCCCCCTACATCAATGGTACAAACCATTGGTTATAAGTATCAAAGCTTTGCAAGTCAGTAACCAAAATTTGGTCCTAGGAGCTCAGGTTCCAAAACTTATATTAAAAGTACCTGAACCTTTAAAGTCAATAGCTAAAAAAACTATAAAGCAGGAGGATAAGTCAATGTTGGAACCTTTGAAGTTAGTAGGCCAAAAAGCATCAGTGTTTTGAGCTCCCATGGTCCTTAAAACCTCCGAACACCTATGAATTGTTTCTAAACGATTTCAAAATCTCTAAATTGATTTTTCCACATTTTTATAATTTTATTAATTTGTTTCAAAGTTTAAAATGTTAAATATTTGTAACATCTCATTTTTAGTAGTGTCGCAAATAGTGGTTTTGGGACCACAATTTCGACGAGTGAATTATTATTTTAATTTTTATTTAATGTCTACAGGATTGTATTAAGGTCTTATTAAAATTTTGTTAAGAAATTTTGAGGTTTAATTGGTTAATTAGGTGAAAATGACTAAATCGTAAAAGGTGTAAAAGTTGAGTTCTATTAGTTAAAGGGGTCAAATGGTTATGGAAAGGAAATCTAAAGGAATTAGTTAGTAATTATACCATCCTTAATTTTAGTGGACAAATATGGACATGTTTTGGTTGATTTTAAAGTTAATAACTAAGGTTAAAATGGTAATTTAATAAATTAACTTAAACTAAAATAAGGCAAAATTTGGTATCATCTTCCCTAATGGTTTTCTCCACTGAAATTAAAGGAAGAAATAGCCATTTTTGAGCTTTGAAGATTCGGCTAGTTCAAGTGCTTGCATGGTATGTGATTTCGGTCTCGTTTTTAATGATTTTTATGTTTTTGTGATCATTTTAGCTGAACCTAGCTAGCCCGGGGGTTAATTTAAAAAAATTTCAAAGATTCAGGGACTTTCCATGGATTTTTTTGAATGAGTTTTGATGTTAGTTGATAGATTATGAATCCTTGTTGTAAAATAAACATGTTTTGTTAAGTGATTTTTGTTGAATTTTGTAATTAGGGATTAAATTGTTAAAACTATAAATCTAAGGGTTCTATTTTGAATTGTAGATAATAATGGTTTGTTTCAAGGTCTCTTGTGACATTGTTTAAGTTGGATTTAAGTTAAAATGGTTAGATTTTAAGTTATGAGCTTAAGGACTAAATTGTGAAAAGTTAAAATGTTAGGGGCAAATTCATAATTTTGCATAAATATGAATTATGGATTAAATTGAATTCTAGAAGTAATTAATTGAATTAAATTATTTATTTAGGTCAAGATAAATCACAATCGGACCTAAATCGAGGAAAAGCTAAAGCTTTAGTCTAGTTCAACTTTACTTCTACGCCCTGGTTATCGAGGTAAGTTCGTATGAACTGCGATCATTTTAATGTTCGCTAAATTGAATGTTATCATGTTGATTTAATATAAATGAACTTAAATTTATCATGCTATGATGAACTGACAGATATCAAGTCCCGATTGAACCTTAAGAATTCTTAGGATACAAATGACACGTCATTAGGGATTTTATGTTTCGGGTGCTGGTCTTGAATGTCCTACCAACGGCTGAGGTCCTGCATTTTTTCAGATTCTCCACAGCTTGTGTGAGCAGCATATGTAGCTTACATTCCGACCCACAGCTCATGTGAGCATTAATGTAAAGGAAAGACTATGATTATATGTAAAGGCACACTATGTGTGATTTTTCCCGAGTATCCGATGTAATTCTAGATGGTTTAACGGGTAAGAAAAAGAAATGAAATGGTAAGTATGTAAATGGATTGAATCATGAAACTAAATGATGGTTCAATTTCATTCGAGTTAGTACAAATTTTATGATCTAGTCCCTGAACATGAAATTAAACAATTAACACTTCAATTAATCAACCACAAAAAATTAGCTCATATCCATTATCAATTTAAACAGCTCAATCAATTTAATGTTAAGATCAAGCAAGAAAATAACAAATTAAATTGGGTTTAGAAATACTCAAAATAGTTGTTGAAATCCTTAAATCAATGAAGATTCAATGCATTGAATCCACAAATATTCAAGGAGCAATCGTTAAAACACAGAATTAGATGAAGAAAACACCTAAAACCTATTAAAATATTAAAGAAATGGAAAAAGGTCTAAAGAGGTCCTTATACCTTTTGCTAAGAAAAGTGTAGAAAATTCTAAAGAATAAACTAAGAATCTAACCTAAAAGTATATTTACTAAAATCTATATGGAAAGTGACTTAAAAAGCATCATTTATACTCTGACAAAGTCTAACCTATGAAAGGACAATTTTGTCCTCACATAAATTTGACTTAAGTTTTGTTGAACTGAAAAATGCCCTTCATAAATTTTCCTCATCAAGGGCAAGTTTCACGACACCATTCTCCTCAAGAAAACCTTAACTTTTTCATTTCCAGGTTGCAACCACAAAGGCTGGTGTCGTGACATCACCACATTGATGTCGCGACTTTGGAGGCAATTAACTCAAATGTGCATTTTGTTGAAGTCCAAGTCCTTAGTTGATGGCAAAGGCATTGGTGTCGCGACCTTTGCTCCAGTTTAGGCTTTTCTCCTCATTTTTGCGTCAACCAAGTGTCTGAAACAACCTTAGCTCAAATGTTAAGTTCCTAATGGGATAAATTTTCCATTTTATTCCATAAAGCATAAAAATGCGATAAAAACTAAGACTAAGCGTGAAATCTAACAATTGCGGAAATGTAATTAAAAGCATTATAAAATACTCAAGAATAAGCTCTTTAAGTGTTTAAAAAGCTTAATTTGTCATATATAAATACGACACATCAAACTCACCCACACTTAAGTATTTTCTTGTTCTTAGGCAAACACACAAAATAAATAAAACATGCAAAATGATGACATATAAGACATGGTAAACAAGTATGTGCAATGTATGGAATTCTTCTAGCGTACAACTTAAAGGGTGAAGCATGGATAATTCACAACTCCTAAGGTAGACTTAATTCGTTCACAAAGTTACAAAAACAAATAGATATAAAGGCAATTATGCAAAAACACCATCATTCATGTTATTCCATCAAAATAACTTACGTAGGTACAAAGTTTATACAAAAGAAAGAATTCAAGTCATTCACTTTTCATAGATAAATGCAAATCAAGAATTTATGTACAAAAAGGTCTAAGTCACATAGGACTTTTAGGCTCGTAACTTGCTGAGGCTATAGAACTATTTGATTTCAAAGAATAATTAGCTTCAAAATGGCTCAAGCACTAAGAATGGCGTAATACATGGCATTTTCCTTAATTACCCCCAATAATTAGGCCAGTGTCATGACATCAACTCCTTGGTGTCACGACTTCTTTGGCAGACTCCTCAATTGATGTTTTTGGTCTTTATTTACCCGAAAATAACCCTATGGTGTTGCGATATTCTCTTTAGGCAAGCCTTAACTTCTTCGTTTCCAAGGTTGTGGTCAGTGTTGCAACACTGCTAGCTTAGTGTTGCAACCACAAAGGCTGGTGTCACGACATCACCACCTTAATGTTGCGACTTCGAAGGCAGTCCACTCAAATGTGCATTTTGTTAAAGTCCAACTCCTTAGTTGATGGCAAAGGCATTGGTGTCGCAACCTTGGCTCTAGTTTAGGCTTTTCTCCTCACTTTTGCATTAACCAAGTACCTAAACAAGCTCATCTCGAATGTCAAGTTCTTAATGGCATAAATTTGTCATTTTATTCCAAAAAGCATAAAAATGCAACAAAAACTAAGACTAAACATGAAATCTAACAATTGCGAAAATGCAATAAAAATGCTATAAAATACTTGAGAATAAGCTTTTAAGTGTTTAAAGAGTTTAATTTGTCATATGTAAATACGGAACATCAGGTACCTCAACTTTTATAATGTCATTGTTAATCTAAATACGCCATTCTAGTTTGGACACAACCTTTTACTTAATTTTTGAGATTATACAATAATGGTCAAATTCAATTTTGGTCCCTATATTATGCTTAAATTTGAAATTTAATCTCTATACTTTAATTTTGACATAATTCGCACCTTAACTTTTATAATGTCACTGTTAGTATAAATACATTATTGTAATTAAAATGTTGACGTACACATTCCAAATACACAACCTTTTTCTTTTCTTTCGAACTATATAACAATGGTTAAATTTCAATTTTGGTCCCTATGTTATGCTTAATTTTGAAATTAAATCTCTATGTTTTAGTTTTTTTACATAATTTAATACCTCAACATTTTTAATGTCATTAGTTAATCGAAATATTTTATTTTAATTAAAGTATTGACGTTAATTTTAAATTTATGCATATTTTAACTTTAAAATTTTAACTTCATAATTCCATCAAAAATTAATTGATCTAACGCGAAATCTGGAGGGTTATACTAGTTTGTAATAAAGAAATATTCTTTATGGTAATTACGAGGATGGTGGTAGGATTGATGAGAAAACAAGACAAAAAAATGGATATTGCAGAAAACAATAATGCAATGGCTTATTACATTAATCTAAATGAGAGACTGTTGTATTTAAGATATTCGAGCTTGATTTCAATTTTTAAATTTGGTTTGATAATAATCAAGTCAAGTTTAAATTATTGATTGAGTTGAATTCGAGCACTGTAATACTCTATTCAAATGGCTTGCGAGCAATTAAATTTTTCGTTTTTAATATATTTTATATTATGAAATTATATACT
Source organism: Gossypium raimondii (assembly GCF_025698545.1). Lineage (NCBI taxonomy): Eukaryota > Viridiplantae > Streptophyta > Magnoliopsida > Malvales > Malvaceae > Gossypium > Gossypium raimondii. The sequence continues at coordinate 26,549,348 of NC_068566.1, read as the reverse complement.
TACTCTTATTATGTTGAAAGAGCTTTAGTATGAACGATCTCGAGCTTGAATATAACGTGTTTAATTGCGAAATTTGATAAGCGAACTTAATTGAACTTGATTTTGAATAGCTCATTAATTATGTCTCAAGTTGAGCTCAAACTTACAAATTGATGTTTCGTCAAGCTCAAGCCGAATATAGAACCCTAAATTTTAAGTTGGGTTCGAGCTTACCACTATTTAGATTTGACTCAGGTCTATTACACCCATAATATTACATATCATTAATTTAAATAAAAAGGAGAATGTATAATATAATTATCTAAATAATATGAATATATTTATTTCTCTAATGTGATTTTACGTGTTTAATTTTTTAATATTATATATTTAATTATTATAAAATAATATTTTTATTTAAATTAAATTATTTTCACCATATTCAATATACAATATAGTTTTATTTCATGTAATTAAATGCAAAAGAACATTATTAAAATAATAACTAATAAATATAATTAAATTATATAAATTATCTTGATAATTTAAATATAGTGGTAGTAAAAATTCCAAATTATTATTAAAGCTTGTAATGACTACAAAAGTTGATACGGTAAATTAAAGTTTTCACTATTCAATTTCATTTTTATTTTCTTAATAGTCAATAAATCGATCGTAATAATTTGTAGATAATAGATTATTGATATAAATATAATGTATTAAAATATATTATAAAATGTATATCAAATATAAATTTAATTATTATATAATAAAATTACTATAAAAAGCTAATATAAAATTTTTTATTTTACTTTTTGATTCATGGCTACACAATAGTGTAAATGTAAAAGTTGATTTTTTTTCTACTATTATATAAAAAGATTTTAAAATATATTTTAATAGAATCAAAATTTGTATTTATAAGCATGATAATTTTTTATCAAATTATATCTTTAACCAATTATTTTAGTGAAATTAAAACTCTTAGGGTTGAGTTTCATTTTTTTTTTTGAATTTATGTAACTATACTTTTTTTGGCTCAATGAATTTATTTATTAACATTTTAATTAATTAATATTGATAATATTTAAAATTTAATAATAAAATAGAATACTTTAATGACATTAAAAATTAAAACAAAATAACAATACTCTAAATATCGGAAAATCAAATGGACAAAAATGAAATCGGAATAATGAATCCTACCACCATTTGTGGGTTGGTTTATAGAGCTCAATTACTACGTTGTGGAATTTAGTTAATTTAAAATTATCGTCTTGATGGTAGCTGGTATAGTTTCAAATGCACTCAAACTCTAATTTAAATGGATAGTAATATATAAATTTTAACATAATTATTATATCGTAGCAAATAAATTATTGATTTTATAAAATTTAACTAATTTAAGATTGTATATCTTAACAGCAACAGCGAAACTCCTATAAAAATATACAGTGAAACTCTAATTCAAATGGATACTAAATTTATACAAGTTGTAATATTAAAAGATTAACTTCTAAAATTCAAAATTGTATGTTTAGCTAATAAAAATATAAAGTTAATTACGATTTCAGTGTATTAAAATGATCAAATTTATGTAGTTTCATAATTCATTTTTAGTATTATATCATTTTTCTACTTTTTCATTAAGTTATTAAATTATTTGTTATTGTGAATTTTCATTTACTTATGTGTAATCACATTTGTAATTTCTACCAAACGCTTTCAAATACCCATTTAAATAAATTGACACGAATGACTCGTCAACATATTTGCAAGCTTTCCATTGCTAATCTTAAATAAATTTAAATAATCGTAAAATTATAATTACCATCAGTAATTAAAATTATAAAAAAAATAGATAATGTAATTTCAAATTGAAAATCTAAATATATAAAGTAAAATGATTAATTACCTATATCGATTATCTTTCTATTTCCTTTCCCAACTTATCAATGTTATCATTCTTAATAACTTCTGAATGCTAAAATTCGATTTTTGAATTAAATCAATTGTACTTATTTAATAAGTGCTAATCTTATCTTCATCTCATTCTATATCCAAACTCTTTATGTAATTCAAAATGTCCAATTCAATATTGATTACAAGTATAAATATAGATTACAGATTACTTATAAAAATTAATTTATATTTATTTGGATTTTTATGATCTTCAATTTATCGAATTATGCTCTATAATTTTATTGATTAATAATATATTAAGTTACTTTTTAAGTAAAACTTTTATCAAATTAATTAATTTCATGATATTAAGTAATATACCTTTTATTACTATCATCACATAAAAATATTAATAAATTATTAAAATCAATTTGATGATACAATTAACAATATCAGTTCAAAAACCTGCTACACCACATATAAGACCAACATAAGCATCAAAGGATAAACTTGGAGTTCACAACAGATTATACAAAAAATAATGAAAACTAGTTTGTAACTGAAGCCCATCCAATCATTCAAAACTCAAATATCTAATACCCAATGTTAATCTCATGGGGTTCATTTATGGATGTAATCTACTTCAACTCGGTCAAATATCTAAAAAGTAGATTACAAGAAAAAGAGCAACGTTAAATATCTTAATATTCCACTCAACCTAGTGTCTGTTCCAACACGATATTGTTTAACCAAAATAATTAGAGAAATGTAAATCACAAGCCAACTAACAAAATTTCCATTTAAATCCGACTGCCACACAGCAAACATAAATAAAATAGCCATAATCCAACCAAAACCCAGACAAAATCTTCTCTCCCCAACACCCTGCAAAACAAAATCAAACAAACCATCTTTAGCTGGTAAGCAGATAGAAAACAAATTCATGCATCAAGTCCTAACCATATCTCATATTCATCCACATTCAAACTATCATTACAACAACTCTTCATATAATAACCACAGGATAGAGTTATACATGTTTATGTCTCCGGGTTGAAATAATAATAGAAAGACTATGCACAGAGAAGGCATGGTTGATGGCGCATCATTCAATGAAGAGCAACAGAACTAAGAATAACTTACAATTCTTATCGCCTTTGAGTTTTTCCAATGGAACGTTTTCCAGAGAACAGATGCTTTGGTTTCAATGTGGGAATAACTCTATCAGCCTCCCCACGCCGAGCATTCTTGTTCCTCTTTAACACAGATTTCTTGGCCAATTTAATAGCCTTTATCTTCTGAGCAGAATCCTTCAGGCCCTCTCCCGGTATAACTTCACCAGGAGGTCGTGATTGTGACCTTGACCGAGATGTAGACCTTAGACGGAGCTTTTTGCTTGCTTGGTTGTCATCTATATCCATAGCATCTCCACCATCACCCTCTCTCTTATCAACTGATCGCTCCCTTTTCCGGCCTCTTGACTTGCTACGAGCACGATTAATTGCAAGAGAGGGATCCAGCCCCAAAGAAGATAGCTGCCGGCCCATCCTCCCTGTTGTGAACTTTCTATCTGTGTCGAACTTTCTTGGTACAACAGGTCGACTTTCTGCAGTGCTTTTCTTCATCCTATGCTGTTGAATAAGCAAGCTCTTCTTTTTCCTAATCTCAGCCAGTGCTTCTTGCTCTTCCAGGGATAATTCTTGGCCATCCATCTCAAAGTCATCACCTTCCTCCTCCTCTTGTCGAAGACCCTCTTCACGCTCCAACTCTTCAAGCCTTAACAAGATATCAGGGTCGATAAAATCGTACACATTGTGACCATCAAGAATTTCAGGCATTGTGTCCTCTTTCCATTCATCATTTGCCAATATATAGTTCTTCCTCAAACTAGCAGAATACACACCAGCACCACCATACTCATCCTCCAATTCCTTTTCAGTTTTCCTCTTTTCTTTCTCTGCTGCTTGCTTGGCTTTAGCTTCCAAAACTGCCTGGGGTATGCAAGCTGGCCGTTCCTTCTGATCACGTGGTTTTGGTAATGCAACATGAAACCTATTAAGGCAGTCATTTATTTTTTTTGATTTCATCTTCAACTCAACCCTCTGATTCAGTAACCTTTCACAAGCTGCATTCTTCACAGCAATCACTCCATCCTCAGTCAAAGTGCTCATAGTCAATAGCACCCCTTCTTCATTTGTAGGCTCACCTCCTTGACCAATCACAGTCTTCATGGCTTCAGCTTTCATCTCCATGACCAATTTCCTGTCTTCCTCAGATATGCCATCCAATGGCTGCAAATCAGTCTTATTGCAAACAATGATCAAGGGTTTGTTCATAAAGAGAGATTTAATGCTGTGAAAAAGAGCTGCCTGCTGGGCAATGCTGTACCCACATGACCCAGATATATCCAAAAAGAACAACACTGCAGCTCGTAGGTGAGCCAATGCTGTAATGCTGCACATCTCAATAATATTTCGATCTTCAAATGGCCTGTCCAAAATTCCAGGTGTATCAATTACTTGATATCTAAGGTACTTGTAATCTGTATGACCCACAAAGAGTGACTTGGTAGTGAAAGCATAAGGTTGGACATCCACATCAGCCCTCGTGATTTTGTTCATAAATGAACTCTTACCAACATTAGGGTACCCACAAATCAACATGGTTCGAGTATTTGGATCAATAGATGGCAACCTTGCCATATGTTGCCTAATCTGCTCAAGGTATGCTAGACTAGGGCCAATCCTCTTTATGACAGTACACATACGACCAAGTGCAGCAACCTTTAGCGACTTGCACCGATATAGCGAGTCACCATACTTTAATAGCTTGACATAATCTTTAGCAACCTTGCTAATGAGATTCCTAGCAGTATTTATCTGGCCAAGAGCAAGCTTGTAGTGATCCTTGTTATAGAGAACATGAAGAAGATCACCATAAAATGGATGGATATCATCAAGGCGAGGGAACTCATCAATTATTGTCGAAAGTTTCTCATGAAAATTCTGCTGGGTATATTTAACTTTACGCATATAGAACTGGCGGAGACGGGAAATCGCATACCTTTTGTGGACAACAGTTGGAGTTTGCCGTTGGGTACGTGAGAGAATAATATCTATGAAGTCCTTCCCATTCGGTACAACAGTGATTTTCTTGAAATTATATTGAACCATTTTTACTATTGACCTGCAGCAAAACAAAGACGAGTTAGCGTAATAAACATTTGATTAAGAGTTAGCCTTCGGCCAAATAAATCAAACACAGATATGCTTATGAGATTATTTTCCTTAGATTCAAGAAAAAAAACCCTAAACAAATTCTAAAAAAAGTTCCAAACAGATTCAATTTTCTAGGAAAATAATATAAAAACCCTCAACAAAAACCCACACAGAATAATAGGTATACAAATCAAATAAAATTATCAAGATAACTTAGATATGATCTTCAATAAAAACAAGACAACTTGTAGTAGAGGCTTAGAAATTGACAATAAAATACAGTAATCAGAACTGAAAACAGGAAGAACGCTCAAAGGTTTCAGTTTAGTACCTTTTTTTCCTTCAAACCAAACAGAAATCGAGTTCACAAGCTTCTCGGTTAGTCGGCTCAGCCCAAGAGAGGATTAAGAGGGAGGAACACTAGGGTTTTAGTTTTTATAGCCGACTAAAGCTCGTGCAATGCACGGGAGTATATTTATATCATATTAAATTTATGGCTTAATGTACACTTGGGTCCCTAATGTATACCTTTTTTCACTTTGATCCTTAAAGATTCTTTTGGCACACTTTAGCCCCTAACATTATCAAACCTTCTAAGCTCAGTCTCTAACATTATTAGGTGTTTCCAGTTCAATCCTTTGGGCATTAAAAAGAAATAGTTGAGATCTCAAGGTAATTATAAGTTGACACGTGTCATACATGGACGTCACAATAATGTCAAATCGTCTAGAAAAATTTTAATCTTTTAAATATAAAAATTACAAAAAAATATAAATAAAATTTAAAAATTTAAAAATATGTTAAAACTTTTAAAATTATAAAAAACTATAAAATTATTTGAAGTTGAAAAATATTGTAAAAATTATTAGAAATAGTAGAGTAAAATTTTTATATATTAAAATAAAGTATACTTTCACTAATCACATTTAAAATATTAAAAAATTGATATAAAAATTTTACTTAGTTGAAAACACAATCATTTTATAGAAATTGTATTTTAAAATATTTAAGAAAAATTGAATCAATTTTTAATATTTTAAAATACAACTTTTAGGACTTTTCTAGTGTTATTGAAAATATATGTTTATTTGCCTCGGACCCTATGTAATGTCTAAAGTAAGCTTTATTTATTTATTATCGTGCACGTGCTCTTCTGTAATAAGTTCAGTGATCATTTTGTAACTTTTTTAAGTTGATTCACCAAAACATAAACTTACTAATAGTCTAGTGACCTTAGGTGTAGTTTATCCAAAACTTTAAAAATATTAATGTTTCTTATTTTTTTAAAAATTAGTAATTTTGTTATATTTATATAATTTTTGTAATCTTTTATAATTTTGTAATATTTTTAGTTTATACTTTTTATTTTTTAGGTTTTTCAATTGATGACATCACTATGACATAGTCAAATTACATGTGGTAACATATGATTATTTTGATATCCTTGGTAGTTTTTTAACCTCGAAAGGATTGAATTGATGATGCTTGGTAAAATTAGGGACTGCAATGGTTTAAAAAACTTGAAGGACCAAAGTGAGAAAAATTGTATACTTTAGGGAGTTAAGTGTGTATTAATCCTAAATTTATTTATAAAAGATTAAAATATGCTCTAAGTCCTTATCATATTTTTGGAATTTAGTCCCTTTGCTTTTATTTCTAGGAATTTATCCGCCCTTTTTTCATATTTCAAAATTCAAGCACAATTATTAACTCTATTAAAATTCTTAAATTTGGTCGTCTAACATTTTAAAATAAAAGAATACTCACTTGGTAATCATCTAATTAAAAATGGTGTTGTAATGAATTTGAATTTAATAGAAAAATTTTAACAATGTTAACAATTGAACTTGCAATTTTAAATTCAAAAGTAGAGGGATTAAATTTCTTGAAATAAAAGTAGTGGTTTAATTCCAAATATACAAAGTGCACGAGGACTTGAATCATATTTTAACCTTATAATAAAAATTTAAATTTGTGAAGATAATATATTTAATTTTTATTATTCAAATATTGTATATTTGATTTCTAACTTAATTTTAATTATCAATAATTTTAGAAATTGCACAATTATATTTAGGAATAATATTTGGTACAATCGTCAATTGGAGTTTTTAGACTCCACAACCAAAATTAAGGGTTAACAAGTATCCTATAAGAGTATAGTAAAATATTAAAAATAAATATTTTAAAAAGGAGACACATAAAATTTTTTAATTTTTACATGTCAATGTATCAAATACTAACTCATAATTTTAATTTTTAATATTTTTTTCAGGCTTGATGGTATTATAAGCCATCAAACATTTATAAAAAAAAAATCAATTTAGCCCCTTTAAACTTTTTACACCAAATTGAGCTCTGAACTAACAAAATTAGCCAAATAGATCTTTTGACTGACGTTGACTATTAATATTTAATGGCAACGTTGACATGGTCGTTAACAGATGCCACGCTAATGTCGATTAACAGATGCCACGCTAATGTTGATTACTAACATATGATAATGCCCAGTTATCAAAACATAAAAAATTTCAAAAAATTTTTTTAAATAAGTAAACAATTAGAGGTACTCATGGGCTGGGTCGAGCCCAACATAAAATTTAGGCCCATTTGTTAGGCCTGATCTTGACCCGAAAAATGGGTTTAAAATTTTGTTCAAGCCCGGCCCAGATAAAAATGTTAAAATCTGGGCCCGACTCGGTCCGCCTGTATTAATTTTTTATATTATTTTTTTATATAATACATCAAAAATATTAAAAACATTAAAATAAAATACTTCCCAACAAATTGAAAATGAATTTTAAAAAATATGTATACTTAAATAACTCTAAGATAGATGTAACTTAACAAGCAAATGCCTCTAAAACAAATAAAATAAAATAAAACAAGTGTTATACAATATCCAAACAATAACAACAAAATAGTACTAACATAATAGTGAAATGATAGCAAAATTGGGAGAAAACAACATTAAAACAACAACAAAATAGCAATTTTTTTGTCCTTTTCTGAGTTCAAGCTAGGCTGGAGTCAGGCCAAAAATGCTTTATCCAAGGCCTAACCTGTTTTTTAATATTCCTCCTAATAAACCGACCATTTTACTAAAAACAAGCTCATTTCCTACTTTATTTACGGAAATGGGCCAATATTACAAAAACGCTTCCACGTAAGCACATTTTAAGGGGAAATTTTAGAAAAGCACGTCCTTGAGGAAGCTCTTTTGCCATGTCAGCAAAAAACGTGCTGATGTGGATGCGCTTTGCTGACATGGCAAAAATGGTCCCTCAAGGATGTGCTTTAGCTCGTGTTTTTTGCCCCTAACGGTCATTTAAAAATTTGACTGTTGGGGGCCCAACGGTCATAAAAAAAACTATAAAAAGCCCTCTACCTATTTTTTCACACAATTTCCTTTAACATTTCTTCCAAAATTCTCAAAAGAGCTCTCAAATTTCTCTTTAAATTTTTTAAAGCTCTCTTTAAATAACTATTTCCTTTAATTTTTTTTTCTAAATTAGTATTTTTTTTATAATTTGTAAGATATTTAATCGTGTTAGCAATGGCTAGGGAATTAATTTGTCTCGATCATAAACATATCTCCGTTAAACAAATAAAAAATGGTAAGGGTTAATTTCAATTTTTGAATATTATTTAAATTTGTTTTTCATTTATGTAATTTTAATTAATTTTTATTTTATAATTTTTTTATAACAGTTGGTAGATCGGGTGTTAAAATGTTATATTCATAATATATTTGGTCCTCCATCACCATTGATAGAAAATTACTTAAGGGAAGTCGGTTTTTGGCATGTGGCCAATATAGGTTGGGGGTGCAAGTTGGACCCGAAACTCATCAGCGTATTCATAAAGAGGTGGAGACTCGAGGCGCACACATTTCATCTTCCATGCTAGGAGTGTACCATCACTGTGGAGGACATGCAGTTACAATTGGGATTGCTGGTGAATGGGTTTGTACTCACCGGGTTTGCTCAATCTGTTGATTGGGGAGCCGTATGCTACGATTTTTTGGGTGTGATTCCGAATAATATTTATATGGAGGTCGGATCGAGAAAGGCTAGTTACGAGACACATTCATGGAACTGGGGGATGATTCGACTGAAGTAGAAAGAATACGATACGCTCGGGCATACATCCTTGAGATGATTGGAGGTTATCTGATGCCGGACTTGTCACAAAACCTCGTACATCTGAAATGGCTGCTGAAACTTGTCGATTTTAGATCAGCTGGCGAACTCAGTTGGGGATCTGTCATGTTGTCGATATTGTACCGGGAAATGTGTCGGGCGACGAAACCAAATAAAGCCAAAATTGGAGGTTGCCTATCACTACTACAATCATGGGCTCAGTTTTACTTTCCATTTTTACGTCCTCGAGTGAACCACCCATATACATTCCCACTCTTAACGAGATAAAAATTATATTAGATTTTACAATTATTACATAGATTTAAAATATAATTTTATGCTAAAAATTTATTTAATTAGGTGGAACCATTCGGCTAGTTATGTTGGAATACCTACCGCTCTTGAAGATATACGACTTCTATTAAACCAAAGGTCGGAAGCGCATGTAAGTATTAAATGAAATATATATACATAACATAGTTGTTTCGGATTTAGTATTTAGTATTTAGTATTATGTATATAACTAATATTTTTATCACGTTCATATAATTTCAATGGACACCATACGAGGATTCGACAATTCAGGCAGTAATTCTAGATGAATTCCTACAGAATTCAAAAATCTGGCATGTTAGGGTCCTATTGGTTAACTATGCTATCATCAAGATGCACCAGACGGATAGAATGTTACGACAATTTGGATTCCGAAAACCAATTCCCGTGGCACCTGAGGTGCTTGATGAAAAGTACAAAATCAACTTATGGTGACTGAATACGCATTGGCCGGTCTTCTTCTCGGATCAGATCAAAATGTGAGAAAATTAATATGATCATATACCTACTCGCGAACTGATCATCATTCCAGAGTTAGCGTGCGAATCGGATTACATGCCATGGTTTAGGATGCATGGCAAGCCATATTTACTTTTCGAATAGTAGAGGCATCGGTCGTGTCGAAAAAGAATAATGGGGCCCTTTAAATCTAAGGAGAAGGGCTGACGGGGCGAGCCCATCAACAGCGCCTACGCAATCACTGGGACCAACGCCTCAAGTGACGATGCCCACACCACAGCCCCTTCAGATTATGCCAAGTGCATATCCTAACCCTTATATATATCCTAACCCTTATATGTTTCCTTTTCTCAGTCCTATACCAGGTTGGAATGCATGGCTTGGTGCATCTCCTTTCCCCATGACTCCGACTCAACCGATGATATATAGGCCATTGTCGTAGGAGGAATCGCACGAGGCACCATCGGGGGGCTCATCTCATTTTCAATCTCCATCGCCTTATGGAATTTAAACACTTCTGCCGTGGGTGATGCAAACACCTTCGCATTCTTTATTCTATCAAGGTGGGTCATCCTCCCGACATCCACAACCAGAACAACCACAACTCTCGCTAGAACAACCACAACCCCCGTCGAAAGCTGAACTAAGAAAAAATCCAGTGCATAACTGTCAACCACCCGCATGTGGCACTGATTCCGACTAACACATGCATTATTTTTTAATATATTTGTACAAACTATTTTTATATTGTTTCATTTAATAAAATAGAAGTTGTTTTAAATATTTTAATAGTAAATTATTTTTATATTTTATCCTATTTAATAAAATAGAAGCTCTTTTGAATAAGGCAATAGAAATGATGCAACATAGTTTCATTTAATCCGTTATGAACTATTTCGATTCGGACAAGTTTAAATTGTATGACCTAGGTTCTTACATCTTCCGCACAACTTCTGTTGGTTCGTTCTTTCCTAGATATCCATATTATCACATATTCTACTCGAGTAAGGTCGACCTTTAGGTTTGCAATGCAATTCTCTATCCGGTAACAGTTTAAACGGAGTAAGCGATACAGGCGGCCATTTACGTTCATCTGGGACCAGTGAGAATACGTGTCTCCACACATTGTACATGTATTCTAATTTGTACACTTCGTCGACATAACTCATCTGTAATTACATGAGTGCATGGATAACGAAGTGCGTTAAACCTCCCACAGTCGCAAGTCATATTTCTAAGGTGTACACGATATTGCCCGTTGGTAATACCTTGGTTCGGTCTATCGAACTCCTTCACATGAAACCATATGTTGTCGCGATCGTGACACACTATGTACATAGTATTGGCCCACAACTTCGCCTTGTTAATTTCTTGCAATACCTTCCGACACCATATATGACCTCTCTGCATTTGGCCTTTGTAACTCACTACTCGCTTTGGAAGCAATGTTGCCAAATGGAAATATGTCTTCCAGACAACCAAGGTTATCGGCAAATGACACGTTCCTTTTAGAACATAATTTATGCATTCAACTAGGTTTGAGTCCATATGACCATATCGTATGCTGCCGTCGTATGCTTGTGTACACTAATCGAAAGGTATGTTACAGAGGTAGTCTGCGCATTGATCATTAATTGACCGCAAAATCACCAACATCTCATGAAAACGATCTTTATTGATCTCGTACCCTGTCAATATAAGTTGATAACGAAAATTATATACCACTTTTCCATTCAGAATAAATTGAATATTACAAAAAAAATTATATTAGTGGAGATTAAATACCCGTGTTGGTCACTTGTCGTTCAGTAGTAGACCGATATTACCCGTAGTAGTTAGACGCAACGTGCCTTAGACAATACTGATGGTGTGTGCGATCCCATAGGCTTTCCTGTTGCTCAATTACGGTTAGTATTCCAGCACATCGATCCAATATAACGCAGATATTAGGTTGGGGGCAGACATGCCTCAACCTAGAAGGAAAGAAATCCCAGCCGTCAACTGACTTCCCTGGTATTATTGTAAACGCAATTGGAAGGATTCTCCCATAGCCATCCTGTGCCACAATTAGCAATAACCGATGGGTATATCTACCATACATAAATGTACCGTCAATTTGTACCAATGACTTGCAGTATACAAATGCGTCTCGATATTGCTTAAAGTTCTAGAATAGACACTTGAACACTTGGCATCCACGGAACAAGCGGTTGTTGTAGTACACAGGGTCCGTTTCAAGGTCTGTTACGCAACCTAGAACGTACCTCTCCAGCACCTGACACCACTGTCACACCTCATTATATGAAGCATCCCACCCACTATGCATTTTTTCCAACGCCTTCTACTTAGCTATCCAGGCATTGTGGTAAGAAGGCGTGTACCTGAATTGGTTACGAATATTGGCAATTAAGACCGACATAGAAGTTCTAGGATTCACCTTCACTATTCGCAGTATTAAGCCAGCTATCATATCTGAATCCATCTTAGGATGATCTTGTGAAACACCTGTCAACGAAGTACGCTAAATAATACAACATTAAATAATAATAGTAATATTCAAAAACCCTAAACACCTAGTGATACTCTACCGGCAACACATGTATGCGGACCTTTGTACTTCTTTATCTTCCACAACCTTGTCTTTTTCCTAACTGAAGCCATAATTTTCCATGAACATGTACCATCTTGCACTGCACACTAGGCCTCGAAATTTTTGGATTTGGATTTAACTACGTGGTAGTTGACCCCGTTCATGATGCTATATTGTTTCAATGCACCGAGTAATTATCCTTACTAGAAAACTCCTTAACAACTTCTAATTCACCCGAATCCAATGATGAACTTGTATGGTCACGCATTCTGTGTGGTAGATCTTGAAAATCCAACCCATCATCTGCCGATAGATCGACATTATGCATGTGGGCTGGATGTGAGCACGCCGTGAATTGCGGATCTTCTTCTTCTTCTTTTTCATCTAAACCCCATTCATTGTCTTCAGGTTCGATTGGAATAAGATCTAATTTAGAAAATAATGCAACTTCTGCACCATTTGGGGCGGGCTCTTGAGGTGAATCCACATCGAACTCATCATCCAACCCACTATCATCTACAACATACGAGGTCCCCTCGTTGGTGGACGTCGTAGGGAGTACATCATCACTTCTTGTGGACGTTTCGTAACGTCCCCAATCAGGTGTGAATTGCCAACCACTAGAAGTTGATGTCATTCCCAATATGTATTTCCAATATTAAACATCGACCCACCGAGGTGCATGTCTCATCCATTAACCGAGTGTCGTGCAAGGGTTGTATATTCCATACTGCCACCAAACACGGGTGCTTCCGTGTTCTGCCTCCCACTAACGGAGTGTTGGGCAGAGGTCGTGTATTCCTCTCAAATAGTAGTAGATGTTGAAGTCGCAAGTGCTTCATTTGGTGATAAAAATTGTATATATAACTCAAGATAGGGTGATCCACTAACAAGATGAGTCTGCACCATCGCCTTCAAGCTACGACCACCTTTGATATTTTACAGCATCGCCTCCAAGCTACGACCACCTTTGATATCAAATGAGTCATATGTGACGGGATCAACCGAAGCACAAAATTGATACTTAATAGACAAAACTCTCATTGGTGTCGTTCCGAAGATTTTGCACCTAATTCTTTTACGAAGTTTTGTCAAATCTATGTTCTGGTGAAAAACCAGTCGCGTTGTGTTCTCCAATAGAAAAACAACATCGTTCTCGGTGTTACAGACCTCACTATCATAGTAAATAATAACACTAATACATTTAATAATCTTCAATTTCTATTCTTCTGAACTTTTCTAATTTTCTTGCTGTAACTTATGCAACATGAGAATGAAATTTGGCTTATTTATAGCCTAAGGCCAAGCAGGAACTACTATAGAAAAAGAGCGTCCACATGAGATCTTTTTTCAGTACTTTTGCTGATAGTACATCCTGCTTGAAGCGTTTTTGACACTATTTTTTCAGAACTGTCTTCTCAAAATTATTTTTTTAGAGCCGTCTTTTCAAATTTTTTTTTTCAGAAACTACTAAAAAAAGTGCGTCAAGTGGGAGCTTTTTTCAGTACTTTTGCTGATAGTGCATCTTGCTTGAAGTGTTTTTGACACTATTTTTTTAGAACCGTCTTTTCAAAATTATTTTTCAGAAACTACTGTAGAAAAAGAGCGTCCACGTGGGAGCTTCTTTCAATACTTTTGCTGATAGTGCATCCTGCTTGAAGCGTTTTTGGCACTATTTTTTCAGAACTGTCTTCTCAAAATTAATTTTTTAGAAATTACTGGACGAAAAAAAGACAAAATCCATCTTGTCAATATAATTTTTTCAAGACCCATCCCAAAAACTATTACAAAAACTCTAAAACCCTAAATACAAAATTATTTTTAAAAACCCTAAACCCTAATTTAATTTATTTTTTTAAAACAATAAACCTTAATTTATTTTTTTAAATTCCTAAACCCTGATTTATTTTTTAAATCCCTAACCCATAACCCCACAAATAAATTCCTAATTTATTTTAACAAAATCTTAACCCTAAACTCCTAAAACCGTAAACCCATAAATCCTAGGCACTAAAAATACAAATAGCCCTAACCCTAGAAAAAACATGGGCTAAAGTGCGTCCTTGAGGGAGCGTTTTTGCCATGTCAGCAAAGCGCGTCCACGTGAACGCGCTTTTTGCTGAGATGGCAAAAATGCTCTGTCAAAGATGCACTTTTTTGAAATTTTCCCTTAAAACGCGCCTACATGAAAATGTTTTTGTAATTTTAGCCCATTCTAGTAAATAAAGTTTAAAGTGGCCCATTTCCATAAATAAAGTAGGAAATGAGCCGTTTTTTAGTAAAATGATCTAATAAACCTTATACTCCTGAATCAATTTTAATTTTCTAATACACTAAATGAGGCTGGATTTGATAAAGTATTAGAAAATCAATTCATTCAAAGTTAATATCTTTAGAAATTTATTTTTTTAAAATTTATTTAATAACTCATCAAGATAAAAAATTATTAAAAATGTAGAAAAATATAAGTATCTAATAAAAAAATATTCTTTTATCTAATTTTATGTATTTTCTACTTCTTTAATATGTTGTTTTATTTAAAAAAAATCTCTGAAACATGATGATGAAAATTTGTGATAAGAATTATTTGTACTTTTATTTTAATATTTGATTTTATCTTGTTCATGGATTGTTTTTCTTTTAATTTTTCTAAGCAGATAAAAACGGATTCAAGTATGTTCAAAACTTTCTTTTAACCTTTTAGAGACCAAAGCAAATAATTATATCATCATTTAAATTAATTATTTTCTTTTAAGAGGTTAAACTCGAATTTTACGTTATTTATGTTTTATATTTAATAACATGGAATTTATTTCAATTATTTCATATTTATATTTAAAGTTATTAAACTTTTTATTTCATTTAAAATCATATAAAATATTTAAAAATTAAGGATAAAATGTAAAATAAAAAATTTTCATACGTAAAATTTACCTTTATCAAACAATCTAATAATATTCAATACTTAATTTTAAGTAATATACTGAAAATGATTTCATAACTTAAATTCAAAACTTAATTTTTCAACACTTAGAGTGTGTTTGATAAATTGAAATTTAAATTCAAAAATTAAGTGCAAATTTTTACTATTAAATTTTATAGGTGCTAAGACTCAATCAGCTATTAAGTAAAAAGTTAAAATAATTATCAAACACATTTAAAATATTAAATGTTGAAAGTTTTCATTTTCAATGAAATGAAAATTTTTAATGGTTTTTCAAACAAATCATTCATTTTTCAACTTATCAAGCAAGACCTAGGTCTTTAACCTTTAAACTATATCTAACTACTAACCTTTAACTTAATAAAACCCTTAAAATAAGTCAACTTTTCAACCTGACACGTGAAGTAAGGGCTTAATCGCAAAGGTTTTACAGGTTGGGCCGAGTCAATGTGACATAAAAAATTTAAGCTCAGGCTTGAACGCAACCAGCCAAAACACCTATATTATTTTATTTGAATTCAGGTTGAGTTAGGCTAGGTTGAGGAAAAGAAAATTTGAACATTTAATTCATCACAATACAACTCTTTAGGAGGACACAACATTTCCAACTTTCCTAAATTCATGGATTTTAGGAAACAATTCTCACTATAAACTTGTTTTAGTTCACAAAAGTTCACTTTCACTTTCACTATCACTATCATCACAATTTTCACTAGGCGTATCATCTCTAGCATCTATTTCAACATCGACTTTAGAGCAAAGAGCAATGCTAGATCTAAACTCAACAGTAAGCATAAAATCACACTTAAGCTCTTCTTTGGGCAACCATTTAATTGAATATTGGAAAGCTTGATGAGGTTTGTTACCACATCACTAGCATTCAATTTCTTGAAAATTAGTAGATTTTAAGTAATAGGTACTTGGTTCTTAGCTCTTAGATGGGTGAATCTCTGACACATATTGCTTATGAAGAGCTTTAATCATTTGAGCAAGTTGATCATTCATCTCGACCATAGGTTTCTCCCTTTTAGACCATCGATCTTCTTGATGTTTGAATGACTCATTCAAATCTTTGTTTAAGCTTATCTATTATTTAAAACACAAAGCACTTACAAAAAATAAAAACCAATCCTCACCGTTAACTCTCAAAAAGAAAAAGAATTGACTAATCCTAAGCACTCAATAATGGAACAAGACTTTGTAATACCCCTCACCCAAGCCAGGACCTAGACTCGAACAAGAAATGCTACATTTAAATACTAAACTCATCACATAACTTTGAGCTCATGCACTAATTGTATAATATTTTTGTTAAAGTATGCCTAAAGACCAATCATGAGATGATTATAATCACATACTCGTTTTACCTTGTTTATTAATATCAGGTACTATCATTATTATTTCAGTTTCTTTTTCTGTGTATCTAAATAAACTGAATTATAATAAAGTCCCAAGAAAATATGATTATTCTTAAAAAGCTCCTTAGTCAAGTATTATTGTGGGCTTGGACAACAATAATGCATTGAGACTAATGTGTAGTTGATTGATGATAATGAGTTGTCATTAAAGTAGGGATGTCAAGATCAATACATGAGTATGTGTTAAAGAACAACATATTGGACTAACCCGCTATGAGTATGTTTCTTGCATTATTATGTAATAGTCACAATATTACTTATGGTGATAACTATGTATATGATCCTCAAACTTGAGATCATTATTGTCCCAACATTGTGAGTCGTATATTTTGATACAGTTAAAACATCTATCGTAACAAGTTGTAATATAAAGACTAATGTTGGATATACCACAATCCATGTAGTGGGATACAGTTGATCAAGATAGGATCTACCCCTCCTACATAATGGGAGCAATATCTTAGGCCTCTTGATGGAGTGAGACTAGAAATGCATGGCGATGATTGAATAAGTTGATATGAGATATGACACTTATTTGTTTATTGTAGTCTATTTAGAAAATTAAGAAATACGAGATTGGACTATACAAGTGTGACTATTCCATGACTTGTGTCCAATCTAGATATTAAGGATGAAAGGATATAATACATGAAAAGATTATCACAAAAAAGTTATGTCGACTCATGACTTATTCTAACTTGGGTGGCAATGATGCATTGCTAGATACCACTCATTACTTGTAATGTTAGAAATGTTCTAGTATTACTACCAACGTTACAAGAGCCTACAGGGTCACACCCTATAGTCGAAACGAACAGAATCCAAATACATTTGGTATTGTATTTAGTTGTCACATGAATTAAATTTAATTTGATAGTTAAATAGTAAACACATTTTATGTACAAACTTGTTGTACACAAATAGAGAACATAGATATAATTAATATATAAATTTGATTCATTAATTGTTTATATTTTACCGAATTTATTAATATAAACAATTATATTAATTAATTTCGGTCAAAATATAAAAGACATGGAAATTAATATTCTTTGGGAAAAATATAATTAATATATGAATTTGATTCATACAAAATATTAATTACATATATTTTACCGAATTTATTAATATAAACAATCATATTAATTAATTTCACCAAAATATAAAAGACAGGAAATTAATATTCTTTTGGAAAGAATATAATTCCTTTTTTAACTTTCCGCTTGCCTTCTATATTAGTAAGGGAATAATTCTATATTCTTTTGGAAAGAATATAATTCATTTTTCTAACTTTCCATTTGCCTTCTCTATTAATTCGTTTTTGACGGGGTGAACTACGTAGAGGCTGAGACGTTTTCGTTGTGGCTTGGAATCGATATTGAATCAACAACATCCTTTCAACGTTTTCACTAAAGAAGGTATATTTTGAACCCTATTTCAACCCGATTCACTCATCATACATGGATCCTTGGTTAGGATTGCCAGAATATTTTTTCCACTGCGCCACGGGGCATACCAACGATCCAACAGTTTTCATACCAATTGAGTTCCTATGTACATTCCACAATAAATTCTTAAACTCAAATCATACTTTGTAATCCATACCTAATGATGATAAGATATGTTTAAGCAGGCCTCAATCAAATTCCTTTCTTTTGAACTCTGTCTGCAAAATTATGTTGGATCTGGTGCCCTAAGTGTAGTATTTTCGTCAATGTACACTTATAATTTTTTTTGGACAGATTGGTTAGTAAAACAAATTCATTGATTACATTAATACACTTTGTATAATTGTACTCATATGGTTTTTGCACGCAAATAAAAATGGAAGCAAATGTAGCTTATTGGTTGTCTAATGTTTAAACTAATACTAAGCTATATTTTGTGGTAGGATTGTGATCTACCACAATTCGTTGTGGCAAATTAGAGTATTTTTGGCACTTAACGAGCCTTTTTTCTAGCACATTTACATGTTTCTATTACATTTTTCTCTTTTTATTAATTTAAGTTTAATTTCCATAAAATAAGCATTATTACGTAATTTTTAGCCATTTGATAATCTAATGGGCCAATATGGGCCTAGGGATGAACTAACCAATCAGGATTGTCTTCATGACTTTCAAAGGAAATCTGACTTTCACGAACGAATCAATATTGAAATAGATTAATTTATTTACTCCCTTTTTCTATTTAATTTCCTGCGTTGCATGTGGAATATGAAATTAGGGATAATTGCTTCTAGATCCATGAGTGGCTAATTTCCTTAGGGAGATTAACAATCAGATGTTAGAATAATTAACAGAAGAATTGGGGTTTGAGTTCGAGTTAGTTGGCTTAAATTATGTGCGATTAAACGCTAGGATTGATGATCCTAAGAAATAATTTAGGATAAATAAGGTCAAAGGATAAGTTTACCGAGTAAATCATAATTTATCTCAGTCAAGAAAGTGAGGTCGAAAGATAAATGTGTATTGGTTGATTAGTTAATTAGTTAGAGGCTGAAAGGTAATAACTGGTTAATTAATAGCTAACTAAAAAAAACTGAGTTATGAAGTTAATTAGTAACACTGAAGTGAGTTAATCTTTTACTTAGTTAATTGGATTAATTTTGATTATTAATTTATTTTCTTTAGTTTTAGTTAATTTATGTTATTTCAGTTAATTAATTTTAATTTGGTTTTTCGTACTGTAGTTTTAGGTTATTACTATTTAGCCTTGTTAGTGTAGAAAACAAGTTTTAGTTTAATTCAACCTCGCTTGGGTAAGATCCTCAGAATACTTCGCGGAGTGTTTCGTTGTAACACTTTACTATATTAAAACTTGACCTATATACTTGCGGACACCGCTGCTTAATTTTATATCTGTTTGCTGTAGTATTTCTAGTCCAAATATTCACACGTTTGGCGGCAGTCAAGTTGTTGACATCGTTGCCGGGGAGGTTCGACATTAAATTAAAAATTTATTTTCTGCACTTTAATAGGATAAATAGGAAAATTTAGAATTATAGATAAAAATTTTAATTTTAGTTATTTTAATTTGAATTAATTTGAAGTTATTAATTTTATTTTAATTTCTCTGATTTCAATGTATGACTTGAAGCGCAACCTTCCTAATTGAGCCAAATCTTGAATCAGAGAGAATCTTGAGACGAACCCGTCAGCAAATGCAAAACAATCCACTCTTGGTAGCTGACTTACCTTGGGAAAAAATTTTGTTTGACGAACCACTCGAACCACCAACACATTCTGAAGAGAGCCACTAGTGGCTCGATAAGAACAAACATTGCGCGAATACAAGCTACCCACTCTAGATGTGGTCTGAGGCAGTATCGAGAGGCTGAAGATCAATGCCAATAATTTCAAAATCAAGACAATCACCATACAAATGATTCAAGACAACTTACAATTATAGGGAAATATGATGGAAGACCCAAATCAACACTTAAAGCGATTCTTTCAGCCTTGTGATACTTTCAAGAATAATGAGGTTATTGATGACATCATCTGTCTTTAGTTGTTTCCCTTTGGCTTGATTCGTAAGAGCTTGGTTTTATCAGTACATGAGACGAATTAGTGGGGAAGTTTTTTCATAAATTTTCCCCTATTAGTCGAATCATCCAATTAAGGCGAGACATGTAACACCCCAATTCGATCGTCTAATTAAAGAACGACGATATTACCGAAAAACATAAATCATATTTCATAACGACAAAGACATTGGTTTAGTATTTAAGTCCATCAATACGATTTTAAATAAAAGAATCTTAAAACGAAGTTTGATGAAGTAGTATTATTTTAAAAGAAAATCAAAAGTATACGTTTCAAAATGTCACTTGGCGAATTAGAAGAATTAAGGCATAGATCGAGGAAAATAGGAGTAAGTATTAATTCACATAAGATAAAATTTAGTAAATTGGCAAATAACCACCATTCATTATATACAGATGGTTATATAAAAGAAGTTCAAATTTGCTTTTACATAATTCAATACAAGAGACTAATACCATAGGCCACCCTGATATACATCTTACTATTGGAAAATTAGGTGTGGAAAACACAATGGAAAATAATTTTAGGGAAAAACCAGAATTTTAAATATTTTTTCCAAAACAAGAACTTGGTTGTGATATCTAAAGTGATAAACAATTAATCAAAGTTGTACCTTCTTGATTCGTCTAAGATGAATGCTTCAACCGAGTAGTCTTCTTTGCTATCCTCAAGCTTACATCTGCCAAGTGTGGGCTCGCTTCGAATCAGAAAAATTTTCACAAAAATTACCAGTGGGGTAATTTCATAATTTTTCTAAACTTTTAGGCCAAGTTGTAAATAAGAAAAATATCTCTAGAATTCTTTTGAAATAATTTCTTTAGAGAATTTTCTTTCTACAACTTTCTCTTGAATTCAAGTGTATGTCAAATAATGACTTTAGACTCTCTTTATATAGGGAGAGTTTAAAGAGTTAAACTATGATTAAATTTAATATAAAATCTTACTAAATTAATAAAATATTGATCTACAAGATAAACATCAAATTAAATTTAAAATTAAATCTATTAAAATAATATTGTTTTTGGAATAGTTAATCTGAAATAAAATTCTTTGGTAGAGTCCCGGTAAGAGTATAATTCTTCCACTACTCAACCACCGAAGACCCATTGCCACTGATCATTTTCTAGCCACCAAAATGTTGCCGTAGCAGCCGTCGACACATTGAACTGGTTCAGTTGCTATCGGTTCAATTCGGGCTAGTGTAACATCCTGTTTTCAGTGAAATTGGAATAGTGTTTTCTGGACCACAAATCTAAAGTCAAAAAATATTTTATTATTATTTTATGGTCTACAATATGATATAAATACCGTATAAAAATTTCGTTAAGAAATTTTACCGTTTACATACTTAATTTGATAAAAGGGACTAAATTGGGTAAAGTGAAAAAGTTGAGTTCTAATAGCTAAAGATATTAAATAGCTATATAATTTTAAATTGGAGGTCCTTATATAGTAAATAAGCCATTAACGTTGGTAGTGGATGAGTATGAATAGTCATCATTGGAAATTGAATGAAATATTAAAGTTAATTTTGGAGATTAGTGATTAAAGTTATAATAAATTAATATTAAAATAAACTATTGTCATCCATTCTCATCATCTTCCACCAAAAAAAAAAACCTAGCCATGAAAGCTTGAAATTTAGGCAAGCTTATTTTGTTCAATTAGGTATGTATTTTTGTCCCGTTTTTGATGATTTCTATGTTTTTGAGATTGTAGTAGCTTAATCTAGCTAACTCAGGGATTAATTTACAAAACTGTTAAAGTATTAGGGTTTTTCCATTGATGAATATTCTTTAAATTTGAAGTTTGATAATAGAAAATGAATGGTTGTGCTTAGATAAACAACTTTTGTAAAGAAAATTTTGATGGAATTATCAATTAGGGATTAAATTGAAAAGATGATAAATTTATAGTAAAATTGTGAATTTTGGGAAATATATGGGCTACTAATAATATGTATAAAATCGGCTAGGCTTGAGTAAAGATTAAATTGTGTGAATTTCATATTTTGAGCCTAGGGACTAAATTACAAAGGAATTAAAAGTGTAGGGCAAAATGGTAATTTTTCCAAAATTCCATTTTGGATTTAAATTGAATGAGAATTATATTGAAATGAGTTAAATTTATTTGTATAGATCTTGTTAGACCTCGTACAAAGTTAGATCGAGGTAAAAAGAAAATATCAGATTAGTTGCCTCCGTGTTTACATACATTTGTCAAGGTAAGTTCGTGTAATTAAATTGAGTATTTATATGTTTTAATTGAATCATATGTATGTGGTTTGTATAATTGCTATGTATAAATACCAATCACATATCCGAAGATTACTGAGTCCCGTTTGAACCTTAAAAATTTGTAGGATACAAATGACATTTCATTAGGGTTATCGATTTGGTTTGGGTCCTGCTTGTGTTGCGGACACACCACAGCTCGTATGAGCTTCTTAATTTACAGCTCATATGAGCTTCTCGATTTACAGCTCGTATGAGCTTCCCAATTCATAGCTCGTGAGAGCATACTGATTTAGAGCTCGTATGAGCATGCATGAATATGAATTGACGGATTATAGTTTAGTACACTTCTTGTGTACTACCCGTGAATCCAACGATATTTTAAATGGTTCAATGGGCACAGTTCTGTTACGAGATTATATGAGTTTGATATGAACTATTATTGGTATTTACATGAAATATGATTATTTGATGAATTCAACCATGTTTGTTGGATCTTACATGTGATTTTCATGGCTAATACGTTGGTGATCATGTGTTTAGGCTTTTGGCCAAATTGGTTGAGATATGCTATGTTTATTTACCTATTTTATAGATATATGGTAAGTTAAATTCTGTGTTATACGAACTTACTAAGCTTAAATGCTTACTCTATATTATTTTCAATGTTTTATAGTAATTCTGAAAGCTCGTTTGGGTTGGAAGTTGGTGGAGCGATTTCATGCTATCCATCTGCCCTTTTGGTACTTTCAGTAAATTAATTCCGGTTATAATGGAATGTATAGGTTAATTTGGCCAATGTTGGCATATAAGTGTTTTGTTGAGATTAATCACTTATTTGACTTGTATTTGGTAGATTTTGATGTATATATATGTGGCCTTATCATATTTAATGTGTGTTTGATATGGTTGAATGATGGAAAACTTATAGGTATATTGATGTTTGGTTTTAAATAGTATATTTGGTTGAATTATGCATATATGTATTTGGTTATCGAGGTAAATTTGGATATTTGGTTGACATGTTTTTAAGTTGTCACATGAGGTGCCTAAGGGCATATTGGTTGTATGTTGTGATAATACATGTTTAAGACTTGATTTTAGCTTGATTTGAATGCCTTGTTATGGCTTGTTTATGTGCAAATTATTGTGTTTAGGTTGGTACCAAATAGGGTGAGAAATGTGGCTTGGAAAATGACCTATTTTTGTCCATACGGGCGTGTGTGACACACGGCCAGGTGACACAGCCATGTGTCCCCTTTATCTTCTTAAGAATGCAAGTCAGTATGCTCACACGGCCTAGCACACGGGCGTGTGAGCCAAGTCAGAGAGTTATACGGGCTGGGACACGGTCGTGTGTCCCTATTTCAAATGCCCACACGGCCTGGCCATACGACCATGTGACCTCTGCAGCTTTGAAAAAATTCAATGTTTTCCAAAAAATTCCTTGTGTATCTGGTTTAGTCCCGACTTGTTTCTAATGTGCATTTTGGGCCTCAAGGGCTCGTATAAGGGGAAATATGTATACTTTTGATTGGTTTTTGACATGAATGCTATATGATATGAAATGTTTGCATTTTCTGTCTATTTGATTTGTAAACTCCGGTAATACTCTTTAAACCTGTTCCTACGATAGATTCAGGTTAGGGATGTTACAGCCAGTGACGACCCGACTGGTCCGCTCCAGCCACCGGTTTGATTACGAGTATTAGCAGCTCCATTCCTTTGAACGTCGTTGTGATTTTCAGGGTCCCTTTTTACGGCTTGTCTCTGGGCTAGTCTTTCTCGTCTCTTTTGTCTAAATGTCCACTTAATTTTAGGGTCTACAGGGAGTAAATCGATGATTCGATCAATGCTCATAAACACCTGAAAAAAATCACAAAAAATAAAATATTAGTTAAATAAAAATAAAAACCCAAATTGCAAGAAATAATTTCACAAATAATGATTAAATTAACAGTCCCCGGTAACGGCGCAAAAAACTTGGTTTGTGACGGAATGTGCAAGTATACATAGTTGTTATCAAGTAATAAGTAAGTAAAAAGACTATCGACTCCACAGGGACTGTATCTATTAATTAGTAATTGTAAAATTAATAATTCAAAAATTAGTTAAGAAAAGAAAATAATTAAAGGTGATGGATGTTAAAATTAAATTAAGAACTAATATGCAAATGAAATAAACTAAATGTAATGAAATGGTTTAGCAGCAATTTAGAAGTTCTAAAAACAATAACATGAATAAGTTAGAATAATTACAGCTCTTAATTTAATTCATTCATTATCATGGTTAACAATGTTCTGGAAAAATCCCAAGGCATCTCGATCATTTATGGTCTTGTAATCTAAATTGTAACACCCTTAACCTGTCTCCGTCTTTGGATTAAGGTTATGAAGTATTACAGTACAATTCAGAACATTTAACTTCAAACAGGATCAAGTTTACAAATTAATTAATACTATTCAACGATTCATGTCAATCAATGTAAAAATACACTTTTGGGCCTTATATCGAGTCTACGAAACCTTAAAAATAGTTTAGAAACAATCAGAGACCAATTCAAAAAAAATTAAAAAGTTCAGAGAAAATTCAAAAAATTTCAAAACAGGGGTCACACGACTGTGTGACCAGGCCATTTGGATATTTGGAATATGGGACACACGACCATGTCTTAGTTCGTGTGTCCCCCCGAATAACTCACTAACTTGGGTCATATGTCGTGTCACAGACCGTATGCCAGATTATGCGTAACCTGTACCTAGAATAATAAGGACACACAGCCGTGTGGGTTGGCCGTGTACCAGCTCCGTGTGCTACTAAGGTTGCACTTAAAACAAACCATTTATAACCCATTTGCTTAAGTTCCAATACATACCAAAAACACATGTCTACAAGCGTTCAAAACACATTCAGACATACTCAAACATCCCAAAACAATGAACCTATGTTCCTACCCAATGTGCCATCATTAACACCAGAATTTAAATACTTAAATAATCCAACATTTAGACTATGATATCAAGGCACAATCATATTTCAATTGGATGCTTTTAAGTTCAAAAACTACCCTACATTCAAGTCAAATCTTCCTATTTCTCTACTCATCCATTTACATTCAAATATACCATAACTTAACACCTAAATAAGGTTTATACCAAATAGCCAAACAACATAACAATTCTATAAATACACAATATCTTGACATGATCACATTTAGCAATTAGAAAACATAAACATTATTTCATCCATCTAACCATTATCATATACATGACCTATTTAAAACATATACAACTTCACCTATTACATGCCATATAAGCCAAAAATAAATATTCAAAAACTACTAAAGATCTCTGGATAGTGTGATTTCTTTGAGTTGATATGATTGCCTGATTTTCCACAAAATGTTATCTACAAAAGAATAAGGCAAAGAACATGAGTAAACTTTTGTAAAGCTTAGTAAGTTCAACGATTAAAACAATATAGCTTATCGAATTAAACATATCAATTCAAATAAAAAAATTAATAATCAAAGTTTCTTGTCATCACAGTTCATAGTAGGTGAGTCTATACTCAAACAAGAATATGATCATTTTCCTGTCAATCACAGTTCACAATAGGTAAGTTTATACTTAAACAAGAATATGATTATTCATTCAAATCATAATGCTATCAGAAATTTATGAAGAATCTTTCAATAATTCAATAACAAGTCATTTTTCAATAGAAGCAATGTCTGATGAATGATAAACGAATATGAGTACACGGTTATCCATCCGAACACGCCAAACGCTCACACGAGCCAAGCCAACCGATAACACGCCTCGACACCAAGTGCCTAGCCCATAGGCTAACATCCCTTCTGTAACATGCCTCGGCACCAAGTGCCAATCCCGAAGGCTTTACATTCGCCCCCGATAACACGCCAGAAACACTGTAAATATAACACGATAGTCTGCAAAAAATGCACGACTTCGGTATATTGAGTGAATAGGAAATAAATAGGAATCATCGTCTTGTCTCAAATTAATCCCGTACAATGTGCACTATAACCTCTTGACATGCCAATCATACTCTATCCTACGTTCATTCGGCACAGGAGATAACTTCACTAATTAGTGTTATAGACAGTTCACTATTTCAATTCTCATCACTTTAACATTGAATATATTAAATTAACATTCAACAATCAAGTTTTTCACACATCCATCACAAAACATATTAAATTAAACTGAACGAACTTACCAGGGTTAAACTGCAGTAATGGCAAAAGTTTAGGGATTATTTCGCAACTTTCATTTTTCCTTGGTTATCTACTTGATATCTATAATATAATTTATTTCAATTATTAACCTCAATTTCATATACTATTCAATTTAATACATATAACTTCTTATTTACAATTTTACACACTTGCCCCAAACATTTACACTTTATTCAAATAGGTCCCTAGACTAAAACAACATTATTTCCACAATTAAACCTTATACATCCACTAAGCCAAATGTTTAACTATTCCAAACCAGCAACAAAACCTTTGGAATTTTAAAAGAAACATGCTAATTTTACATAAAATAAATCCTTAAATTTACAATTTTACTTAAAAATTACTTTACAAACTCAATAAAAATAATCACCAAGCTTCAACCTAAATCAAATACAACTAAAATGATCCAAAAATTTCAATGACATAATTTCTATACTCTGATGATTTCACAATTTAACCCCTAAACTAGATAGATTTCATTACAATTAGCTCAAAGCTTAAAATTCATGATAAATAAACCAATAAAATACTTACATGCACCAAGAAATGGCAAAACCGAAGCTCCAGATCTTAGAACAATGGTGTTTCGACAAAATAATAAAGAGAGAAAGAATATGATAACCCCCACTATTGTTTTGTTTGCTTATTATTATAAATATTTCATGATATAATACTTTATTATTAATTTAATCTTAAAAGAACTAATATATATAATATATAAAAAGTCACTTATTAACTGCCCCACTATATAAAAATAGTATAATTACCATTTAAGAAGGGTTTAATTGCGAATTGATCCTTCAATTATTTTAAATTTTAACTAAACAAGCTTAATTTTAATTTAACCTTAAACTAATTAGGACTTAATAAACAAATAGCTAAAAAGCTATTGGATTAATCATATCCACCATCGCTTGGACGTTTTGACCATGGTTTAATCACTATTTTGGTCCCTTTACTATTTCAAATCTATAGCAATTAACTTTTACCTCTTTTATAGTTTAGTTCTTTTACCTTAATTAATTATCAAGTCACTAAAATTTCTAGACCGAACTTCAATACTCCACTATAGTACCTCTGTAAATATTTAATAAAAATATTTACGGGCTTGATTTACGAAAATGAGGTCCCGATACCTCATTTTCGAAAACCACTTGACGCTTAAGGACAACCACTTGCACTTATCTATTCGTTCAATTTATAAAAATCATTAAACCAAAGTTCAATATAATATTATAATTGACTCATAAATATTAAATAATAATATTTATAGACTCACTCGTCAAATTTGTGGTCCTGAAACCACTATTTCTGATGCCACTGAAAAATAGGCTGTTACATAAATTATAGCTCTTTCAAGATCTTAGATTTGTCACTTAGAAAAATATGCATATTTTTATGTCACTGTTTAAGATTCCTTAGAATTTATGCAAAGTAATAGGTACAGGTTAAGTTTGAAACAAGTTAATTATATAAAGCTAAAGTTATGCAACGTAATAGTGTTCTTTTGGAATTATTATGAACCTTTAATTTATTCTTGTTCGAATATAAATTAAGCATGCATCTTCCAATTCTTACGTCAATTAACCACCATCTGGTTCGGGTTAAGTGATTAATTCTAATGCAGTCAAACATATCTTAATGCATGAACAACATAAATGATTTTAATGAGAAGCATAAACAACTGAGGCACAGAACAATTAAACATAATTTGAATAAATCGAATCAAGAAATTGCAACCATTCTAGATGAAACAACTTTTTTTCATTGTTATTAATGAAAGAGCAATAAAATAATTTTCAATCATGTTTACAAACTAAGAAAAATTAAAAGAGAAAGGAAGAAGAAACTCTGAGATGAATTCAGTGATTTCCCGAGAACTATTCGTGGTGGCTTCCTCTGATTTCTTTTGTTGCTTTGATGAAAATTACTCCTCAATGTGGCCAACTAAGAGAGCTTTTCTCTTAAGAACTACTTTCTATAAGAACTCTTAAAGAAAGAATGGGAAAATGAAGGGAAATGGAATGCTAGGCATGGGAGAGAAGAGAATGAATGATTGATTGAATGAATTATGGGATGAGGGATGATTTGAGAGGTGAATGAGGGTGGTATTTATACATGAGGGGAGGCTTGAGAGTTTGCTAAAAATAGCATGAGCATCCTTTAGAAATCTCCCATACATGGCTGACCATATTTCATGGAGAGGGGTTAATTTTTTTCATGATTCAAGCTTGATTCTTGCTTGATTTGTTGCATAGGTTGGATGGAAACTATAGGGTTTGACTGGGGCTGATTTGTGATTTTTTTACACATGTAAGCACCCTTAAATTATTATTCCAAAGTTGATTGGGCTTCTCAACCAAATCATTACCGAATTTGGGCTT
This sequence comes from Gossypium raimondii, assembly GCF_025698545.1. Taxonomy (NCBI): domain Eukaryota; kingdom Viridiplantae; phylum Streptophyta; class Magnoliopsida; order Malvales; family Malvaceae; genus Gossypium; species Gossypium raimondii. Next base: position 26,519,933 of record NC_068566.1, on the reverse strand, counting down.
CTTTCCCCCTTAATGGATAGTTTGGGCTCTAATGTAGAAGGTAGACTGGGTTTTTTCAGCAACCCACTTCCAAGCTGGGTTAAAATAATTTTGTTGAGTCCAAATGCCTTAGCTTGCCATCCCATGCTGATTTTTGTTCAGCTCATGTGCATGTGCCACTCATACTGGCTCTGAACATCAAACAAATCAGTGTAACAACCTGCAGCAATTATAGCACAAATTATGAAATTTCAAAATGTAGCAACATAGAGTAGAATTATGTGAATTTAGCACTGAATTAACAAAAAATTATAATCCAACTTTAATTGTGCCAACATTCTCGATATGTACTAAAAACACATAATTAGTTATCAAAATACTCAGGATTTGCATAATTTTCAAGTAAAAAGGTGCTTTAAAAATCTATATAATTTAGAGTTATCACACCCCTAAACTTAATCCATTACTCGTCCCGAGTAATGTTTCATGCGAATAAAAAATTTCTACAGGGCAATCTTGCACAATATTTAAGCAGAATCAATTCTTCACATAAACATGCATTAGCAAATTTATGCCCTCAAACCCTTCTTGCAAATAAGTAGCTCGCATGCAAATATAATTTCAAAATTTTATATCAAGTAAAAGAAGATGTTTGCAACAATCATAATTCACATGCTTTTCCGAGCCATATGTAAATCTTACCATTCAATTATTCTTCCTTATTTTAATTAAGCAAAACAATCCTAAGGTTTAATAATGGTCTTCATATGTTACACATAGTAATTTCTCTCCACTAATTTAGTTAGCATAATTATCAAAATCATTAAGTCTTTCACAATGTGGTAATGGGGCTAGGCTCAAGGTAAGGAAAAAGAGAAGTGATTTTTAGGCTAAATAAATTTAAACTTGCCTTGTATCTTCATAGCACAATCCACCTTAGGCATAAAGCTATATCGTACAAAGTAGAACCATGCCTTAGCCCCTAGTTTTAAGTACTCTCTTCGGCAAAAGTGACTGTCGTATTTTCTTATTATCCATTGGGATCCAGATTTGCAGCAACTTAAATACTTGTTGAAGAAAAATCCAATTAATATTTTTCATCATGGTAGAGTATTCATGTTCTTCAACATTAGGTAAATTAAACAAATTGTTAATGGATTTAGATGTAAGAGGTACCTTCTTTTTACGAAGAGGAACTTCAGTGGCATCTGGCGTGGTTAAATTGACATAGAATTCTTGTACTAATTCCTCTTTATGTAGTGATCGTGCATCACAAAATTGATTCCACTTTAAAGCATCTACTATTTTCTGAATTGATACTAGCACAATCATCTTATCAGTGCTTTCCAAATTGAATCCTTTTTCTGGAAACATAGGTTGATTTTTGAAGATAAAATCAAATCTCTCCTTTACTTCTTTATCTTGAATCACACTCAAATTCTTAGCAGAAGTTTTTGAAAATCGAGTTCTCTTACGAGTCATGGCAATTCAGTAAGGAGTTAGGGGTAATGATGGTGCGACGATGATGGAGTTACGCTAAGGGATTTATGGCAGCAAAAAGGAAACATTAAGTGTGATTGCTACAACAAGTTGTGGCTATAGGAGGTGGTTGCTACAGTGGAGAAGGGATGCTGCGGTGGGGTCAGGGTTCGAGGACTAAGAAAAAATTTTGGAGAACATTTTGGGTTCTTGAGGTTTACGGCAAAGAGAAGAAAAAGATTGAGGCTAGGATTAAGGCCAATTGCTTAAGTGGTTTGGGAAATATGATGGTGTAAGGGGTTTTTATAGTAGTAAATTAGGGTAAATTAATAGCAAAAAATTTTCTATGGCAAGACTTGGGAGACAAGGCATTCTTAGGAAGTAAGGTGGCGGCAAAACTAAGGTTTGGAGGGAGAGTCAACGGATCAATCAAAAGAACCTGCGGTGCCCATGAAGTCTAACAAGTCGGTGGCTGAATCTCGTAAAGGTAAGGCCCTTAAAAATGTTCAAACTCGCTCTCGAGACATCAAGTGTTTTAAATGCCAAGGGAGAGGGCACATAGTGAGCCAATGCCTGAATCGTAATGCTATGATCGTGCTTTCCAACGGCGACATCGAATCTGAAGGAGAGGAAGGGCAAAAAGAAAACGAGCTGATATACCTACCGATGAAGAAGAAGAGATAGAATATGCGGTGCAGGGAGAGATGCTCGTTGTTAAAAGGAGCCTAAGTGCACAAAGCACCGGGAGTGAACTGCAACGTGAAAACTTGTTTCATACTCGTTGTCATGTTCAAGACAAGGTCTATAGTTTGGTGATCGATGGAGGTAACTGTACAACTGTAGCAAGCACGCTCTTGGTGGAGAAACTTGCTTTGCCAACTACTAAACATCCGAGTCGCTACAAGTTGCAATGGCTCAATGAGGTTATCGAACTCAAGGTAACCAAACAGGCCCTTATTGCATTTTCCATCGAAAAGTATCGTGATGAGGTTCTATGCGATGTGGTACCCATGCATGCGGGACATTTGTTATTAGGAAGACCATGGCAGTTTGATCGGAGAGTCAAACACGACGGATTCACAAATCAATACACTTTCAAGCACCATGGTAGGAACGTAACTCTAGCACCACTATCGCCACAACAAGTGATGGAGGATCAGCAAAGAATTAAACAATCCATGGAGAGGTTAAAAAAAGAGAGTAAAGAATCAAAAGAGAGAACAAAAGAAAAATTGAGTGAAAAGAAGTCTAGTAGTGAAGAAAACAAGAGTGGAGACAAAGATAAAGAAAAAGAAAGTGAAAGAAACTTGAGTGAGAGAAAGAAAAATGTTTTGATTAACCGTTGTCTTCATGTTTCTTCATCCTTTCAGGTTAAATCAAGCAAGAAATTGCGATTACATTATATTGCGGAGGAGAGAAGGTTTGTGTTGATAGAAAAAGGTAACACCAAAATTTTTCTTCCTACTCTTAAAGGTAACCAAGAAATGACTTTGGAAAATTCTAAGACATCTTCGTCTTATTCGCATGTAGATGAACACTTTGTTGATGCTTTGATCTTTGAAAAATACTATTTTCTTGATGGTATTGGTTGTTTGTCTTTAGCTTGCAATGAAATGCATGTTGAGAATGCGCAAGATGAAAGCTCGTATAAGTTGTTCATTTTAACTGATCATGTTGAAAAGTTATGGAATCGAATTGTTGAGTTTGATTGTGTGCGAAAATATTTGATTGATTATCATTTGATTCGATTGAGTTCACTTGGTTATAATAATGGCATATCGAGAATATTTTAAGATTTGAAGTTTGCAAGTTGTGATCAAATGTAACCAAGTGTTAATAATCGAGTGACTAATTTTTCCAAGTCTTGTGGATGCAAATTGAACTTGAATCCTTTGCATTTCTTACTGCCGAATATGGGGAGTTAACTTGAGGAGGTAAGACCCATTTATATTCTTAGACTCAGCAATGGTTTACTTGTTCAAGTCCCGATTGACATTTCTATGCGAGTTTGTAAGTCCTTTCATTCGTTGTGCCCCCAAGTCCTTTCTCTTTTATATAGATAATCCCTTTAAGTGTTATATTCCTAAAGAGGGAGGAACCGTGTCTAACCTCATTTTTCAAGAAATTTGTGATCCTCAGATTTTTGGGAGCAACGTTGTCAACCAAGGGACTTCCGATGAGGAAATATTTGTCGCGAGCAAGTGGCCCGACTTGAGGACAAGTCGTTTTGAAGAGGGGGAATGATACGATTCCATCCCAGGAATGGCCATTGGTTCAGCCTACAAGCGAGGCTCATCGTTTTTGCAAGCTGAACGTAGGTTAATTTCATTTCATGGAGCTCCATTTAGCTCATTTCCAGCTCCTTCAAGCTCAATTAGCTCAAACTTAGCTCAAGGAGCTCACTTTTAATTTTCGTTTAACTTGCTGGAATAAAAAACTTTAGTTGCTGAATTAGTTAAATAATTAATTAGCTAATTTAATTAATAAAATCTGGACATACTAAATTTTGTGATAAATATGTTTAATTAAATGTTATTAATGTGTCTAATTTTATTACATGCTTTGATGATGTCTAAGTCATAGCCAAATTTATGTTGTCCAAATCAAACATGTTTTAATTGTGTCCTAAGGGGCTACCGAATTTAATGTACAGCATTTTAATGTTATTTGCTGCCAAATTTATTGTGTCTAAAATGCATTTGATTAATTTGTTGTAGGTACACTACACTTGGACGTTCTAGGTACATGAAGGAATTAAAGAAGATACATTCCCTTGGACGACACCATGCATGGAACACATTTAAATTGGTGTGCTGATGGTTGATTATTCTAAGTGACTATTCGGCCAAAAGGAGCTGTTGTTTCCTACTCCCAAGCTATCCATTCGGCTGAACTTATTCCATTCACATTACTGGACATATTTTCACATGCATTGGCTGTTTGTTTCCAAGCTTTCACACCTTATAAGACTGCTCAATATCTTTTTAATTGCTGATCACTTTTCAGCAATAGTTGCAACTTAAATGAGCTCATTTAAGCACATCAACCGAATCTAGCTGCTGCCATGCATTTTCCAAGCTTCCAAGTACATTGCTTATTCTAGAAGCTGACCATTGGAGCTCCCTATTCAGCTGAACCTTACCAGTAACATTAAATGAATTTTGTTTGCTTAATTTTTAAGAAAAACATTTGATTATTCGGCTAGCTTAGTCCTTGCTTATAAATAGTTGAAAATTTCATTTTGTAAAGGACTTTTGAACCTTAATGAATTGCTGTCAATTTATGGAGAGATTTTCTTCTCTTAAATTTCGTCCAAAAACTTTGTTGACTTATCTAACTAGTTAGCGGCGTCAACCCGTTTTTGTTCAACCGACCTTATCACGAATTTGTGTGGCGTTCAATCTAAATTATACCAAGGTTCCTATCTATTCTAGATAGTGGGTCGAGGTTTCCCTATCCATCTCCTAAACAACTTTAGAACCTATAAGTTTCGGGTCAACCTTCAATCGAAGTGTTGGTTCTCTCTTGTTCTTAAGTTACCATTTTAATTCTAATTACCGAGTTTTCTTTTATTTTACAACCAAGCCTCAATAATTCGATTAGCCATCTTATTCTTAAGCCTATCCTTGACATCCTTAAACCATATTTAGCTTAATATCTGACTTCATTCCATCTCAAACGATTCTTCTTTGTTTTAACGATCGGGCAACTATACGACTCGGATTAATCTACGAGGCCGGGGCGTATCATGTGTGCGTTGAGACCATAATAAAATATCTCCAAATGGATGCAATGCGAAATCCCGTGGTGAGGGAATTTGTGTAGTAACTTTTTAAATCTTTCCCATGCCTTATATATGGATTCATCATCCATTTGTTGAAAATTAGTGACCTCATTCCGCAACTTATCATTTTTTCTAGGTGGGAAATACTTATCAAGAAAGTGTTCTTCTAATTCTCGCCAAGTAGAAATTGAGCTTGGTGGCAATAGATTAAGCCATGCTTGTGCTCTATTTCGCAACGAGTACGGAAACAATTTCAACCTTAATGTATCTTCGGTTACATCGACTATTTTGAAGGAATCACTCACCTCCATGAATAGTTGAAGGTAAAGGTGTGGATCTTCTGTGGGCATTCCACTAAACTGGCCCACTATCTGAAGCTTCTAGAACATCACAGGCTTCAATTCGAATTGCGGTGCCACAATCTCTGGTCTCCTAATTCCCAAATTAAGCTTATTAAAAACTAGCATAACATACTGCCTTATGGCTCGATCCCTGCCATCAACAACAAGGATTGGATTACGAGTATTAGCAGCTCCATTCCCTTTAACTTCGTTTCCGTTTTCAGGGTCAATTTCTGTGGCTTGTCCCTCGGCTAGTATTTCTCATCTCCTTTGTCTAAATGTCTGCTTGATTTTAGGGTCTATAGGGAGTAAATCGATGATTCAATCAATGCTCATAAACACTTGAAAATAAAATCACAAAAAACCAAAGATTAGTTATATAAAAATAAAAATAAAAATAAAAAACTAAATTGCAAGAAATAATTTCACAAATAATAATTAAATTAACAGTCCCCGGTAACGATGCAAAAAACTTGGTTCACAACGAAATGTGCAATTTATACACAATCGTAATCAAGTAATAAGCAAATCGACTATCATCTCCACAGGGATTGTCTCTATTAATAAACAATTGTAAAATTAATAATTCACAAATTGGTTAAGAAAATAAAATAATTAAGGGTGATGGATTTAACAACTAATATGCAAATGAAATAAACTAAATGCAATGAGATGGTTTAACAACAATTAACTAGTTTTAACAACAATAACATGAATAAGCTAGAATAATTACGACTCTTAATTTAGTTCATTCAATATCATGATTAATAATGTTCTGAAAAATTCAGAGGCAACTTGATTATTTATGAACTTGGAATCTAAAACATAGCTCTTTTGAGATCATAGATTTGTCACTTAGAAAGACGTGCATATTTCTATGTCACCGTTTAACTAAAGATTTTTTAGAATTAATGCAAAGTAACAAGGATGGGTTAGGTTTGAAACAATTTAATTACATAAACCTAAAGTTATGCAAGGTAATAGTGTTCTTCTGGAATTATTACGAACCTTTAATTTATTTTTGTTCGAATATAAATTAGGCATGCATCTTCCAATTATTACGTCCATTAACCACCATCTAGTTTGGATTAAGCAATTAATTTTAATGCGGACAAACACATCTTAATGCATGAACAACATGAATGATTTTAATTGGAAGCATAAACAATTGAGGCATAAAACAATTAAACATGATTTAAACAAATCGAATCAAGGCATTGCAATCATTCTAGCTAAACAATTTAAGACGTTATTATTAATGAAAAAGAAATCAAATAATTTGCAATCATGTTTTCAAACTAAGAACAATTAAAAGAGAAAACAAAAAGAAACTCTGAGATCAATTCGGTGATTTCTCGAGAACTATTTGGATGGTGGCTTCCTCTGATTTCCTTGGTTGCTCCGATGCAAATTACTCCTCAAGGTGGCCGACCAAGAGAGCTTTTCTCTCAAGAACTGCTTGCTAAGAGAACTCCAAAAAAGAGAATGGGAAAATGAAGGGAAATGGAAGGCTAGGCATGGGAGTGAAGAGAATGAATTATGGGATGAGGGATGATTTGAGAGGTGAATAAGGGTGGTATTTATACATGAGGGGAGGCTTGGGAGTTTGCTAAAAATATCATAAACATCCCTTAGAAATCTCCCATACATGGCTGGCCATATTTCATGGAGAGGGGTTGATTTTTTCATGATTCAAGTTTGATTCTTGCTTGATTTGTTGCATGGGTTCGACAGAAACTATAGGGTTTGACTAGGGATGATTTGTGATCTTTTTACACATGTAAGGGCCCTTAAATAATTATCCCAAAGTTAGTTGGGCTGCTCTACCAAGTAATTACCGAATTTGGGCTTCATTTTCCTTTAATGGATAGCTTGAGCTCTAATGTAGAAGGTAGACTTGTTCTTTTCAGCAACCCACTTCCAAGCTTGGTTAACATAATTTTGTTGAGTTCAAATGCCTTATCTTTCCATCCCATGCTAATTGATGTTAAGCTCATATGCATGTGCCACTCATACTGGCTTTGAACATCGAACAAATCAATGTACGAAGCTGCAGCAACTATAGCACAAATTATGAAATTTCAAAATGCAGCGACATAGAGTAGAATTATGTGAATTTAGCACTAAATTAATCAAAAATTATTATCTTGCTTTAATTGTGCCAATATTCTCGATATGTACTAAAAACATATAATTAGTTATCAAAACACTCAGGATTTGCATAAATTCCAACTAAAAAGGTGCTTTAAAAATCTACATAGTTTAGAGTTATCAATGATTCGTTGGCAGATTCATACCACAAAACAATTAGGGTTCGTTACCAAATATTATCCACCACTAAAATGCAATCACCAGTAACTTAAATTTCATGTGAATATTGGTTATATCTAATGACAAACACAAACAATTTCACACCACAATCAAAGTTAGTTCGCATGCAGATACTTTTCACTGTTAAGCACAAATTACGTGGATAACCATTCATCTAAGAATTATTCACGTGCATTAACTTTGCATAACCCTTGCATGCTTTGCATGGAATATTCTTGGACCACTTCATTGCGTTAGCTTCTAATCCACATATTACTCTGTAATGTCACAATTTCATATTCACGACAATACTCTATTGAGCGATTATTTCATATATCCAACCGATCCTCCCCAAATCCACCTTCTTAATTCGAACACTTACGTGTTCCCCCGCAAGGTCGAGGAATTCACTAATTGAAGTTTGCATTTGCATGCCCTATCGGAGGTAAATCTCATATTATATCAAAATCTCCATACATTTCTCCCATCACATCTCATCAGTTTACATGATTTCCCCCTTCCACCATTCCAGTTATGGAGCTTGTGTGCAAAGGAAGAGTGCCCATTTACAACCATTCATGCATATCTTTAATCATTATTTTTGTTGGTTAACACAAACATGCACAACCGATTTTAAACAAACGTACTTTTCTGGAAGGCAACATTATCAAGAAATTACTCAAGATTTAACAGGACACAGGTGAAAGGAACTCATCAAAGATTACCAGAAAATATTTGCCTATTCTACGAGTTCTTTTCCCTTTGTACTCAGGCCTTCTCCCGTTTCTTTAGCTAAATAAAATTAAACACTCTATTAAGTATAGAAACAACTAAACTTTTAATGTAAAAACAAGAATAAAAAACATGCAAACTTTAAATAGAAAGGAGTTTTCTTCCCTCTGACATCCAGCAGAAACCTATATAAATGGTTCCTACAAACCTATCATTCCTTGGATATTAAACTAAAGAAGGACTCAAGGATTTAAAATCAGTTGACTTCAAAAAAGTCAATTACTAATCAAGCTAAAAGCTGGTATCTGGTTTGCGAATGAATGAGCAAGTATACATAGTCATTATTAAGTAATAAGTAAGTAAAAATATTATCATCTCCACAAGGACTATGTTTAAATCAATGATTGTAAAATTAAGAATTTCCAAATTGGTTAAGGAAACATAATATTTTTAAGGCGATGGACGTTAAAATTAAATTAATCAACTATAAGCAAATGAATTAACCTAAATGAAATAAAATGCAATGAGATGGTTTAGCAGCAATTCTCAAGTTTTAACAACAATAAGATGAATAATCTAGAACAATTACAAGTCTTAATTCAATTAATTATTTATCATGTTTAACAATGTCCCGGAAAAATTCCATGACAACTCGATCATTTATGAACTTGGACTCTAAATCATAAGCTCTTCTAAGATATTAGATTTGTCACTTAGAAAAACGTGCATATTTCTATGTCACCGTTTAACTAAAGATCCTTAGAATTTATGCAATGTAATAGGGACGGGTTAGGTTTGAAACAATTTAATTAGATAAATCTAAAGTTATGCAAGGTAATAGTGTTTTTTTGGAATTATTACGAACCTTTAATTCATTCTCGTTCAGATATGAATTAAGCATGCATCTTCCAATTATTATATCCATTAACCACTATCTGGTTTAGATTAACTGATTCATTCTAATGCAATCAAACATATCTTAATGCATAAACACATGAATGATTTTAATTGGAAGCATAAACAATTGAGGCACAAAACAATATAAACATGAATTGAACGAATCGAATCAAGGCATTGCAATCATTCTAGCTAAACAAATTTAAGTCATTATTATTAATGAAAAAGAAATCAAATAATTTGTAATAATGATTCTAAACTAAGAATAATTAAAACAGAAAGGAAGATGAAAATCTGAGATGAATTTGGTGATTTTTTTAGAACTATTCGTGGTGGCTTCCTCTGATTTCGTTGCTCTGATGTAAATTACTCCTCAAGGTGGCTGGTCAAGAGAGCTTTTCTCTCAATAATTGTTTGTTAAGGGAACTCTTAAAGGGAGGATGGGAAAAATGAAGGGAAATGGAAGGCTAGACGTGAAAGAAAGGAATAGATGATTGATTGTTGAGTGATGAGGGATGAGGGATGAATTGAAAGGTGAATGGAAGGGGCTATTTATACTTGAGAGAGAGCTTGGGAGTTTGCTAAAAGTAGCATGCACATCCTTTGAGAATCTCCCATGCATGGCCAGCCTTGCTTTATGGGATGAAAGATTTTTTGGTTGCTTGATTTGTGATCAATTATTCCTTGATTCAAGACATGAGGTTGGACAGTAATCAAAGGACTTGGTTGGGGATAATTTGTATTTTTTTCACACATGTAAGAACCTTCCTCCAATTTTTCCAAAGCTGATTTAGGCTGTTTTTTTAAAATTTGGGCTCATCTTCCCATTATTAGATAGTTTGGAAACCCAATTAGAAAGTAGACTAATTCTTTTAAGCAACCATCTTCCAAGCTGGGATAAAGCAATTTTTATGAGCCCAATTCATCAGCTTGCCATCCACATTCGTTATATAAGTAACTCACTTGCATGTGTATTCTTACTAGCTCCCAACATTGAGTAATTTAGTGGACCATATTGTAGTATTTTAACAAGAAATTATCATGTAGTATAATTCAGTGAAATTGTATAAAATTAACGCCTAATTATGTTAAATTAAAACTTTACTAAAATTATGCTCAATGTCTCAATATGAACTAAAGTTACACAATTAGCTATCGAAATGCTCGATATATTCATAAATTCTCAGTAAAAAAGAGCTAAATAAACCTATATAATTTAGACTCATCACACCCCAAACTTAATCCATTACTCGTCCCGAGTAATGTTTTATGTGAATCAAAAAATTTAGGGCAATCTTGCACAATATTTTAGTTGAATAAACTTTTCACATAACCATGCATCAACAAATTTATGCTCACAAACTCTTCTTACTGATATGTCGCTCACATACAAATATTATTTCCAAATTTAAGTAAAAGAAAATGTTATCATAAATCATAATTTGCATGCATTACAAAGTCATATATAAAATCCACCATTCAACAAATTTTCTTTATCTAATTAGGCAAAACGATCCTAAAGTTCAATTAATGGTCTTCATATGTTGAACTTAGTAATTTCTCTCCACTAATGTAGTCGACGTAATTATCAAAATCAATAGGTCTTTTATAAGGTTGTAATGGGGCTAGGCTTAAGATAGGGATAAAAAGAAGTTATTTTTAGGCTAAATAACCCTAAACCTGCCTTGGATCTTTATAGCACAATGCAGCTTAATAATTGGGTAAACACCCTTAAACTTAATTTTAAACTCATGCTTCTAAACACTTTGATCATAATACTTGATCATACATCAACATTTGCTCATGCTTTTTTTTTTTTTTGAAACATATACCTCTTTCTGATTTCTTTCTCAAGCTTTCTCTTCACCAAAGCAAGTAAAGTTAAAATTGGTGCAAAGGTAAGGTAAAACTAATGGAAAGAAGGTAAGATGGCTTATGATGTAGGTAAACCAAATAAAAAAGGCCATATAGCTCAAAGTAGGGTTTCAAGGGTTAATTATAAATATGGTAGGTTGAAAGGCTCAAATGATTCAAACAAAATGTGCTTATACATTTTCAGATTCTTATGCCAACTAGAATTTTGCCTCAAGAAAGTTACTAAGACAATTCTAAATACTTAAAATTTCATGCATGCCTATTTCTAAGGAAAGTAAATTTTCATGGCAAAGACTATATAATACTAATGAAAATACAAGCATTTCATAATTGAGCTAACATATAAAAGAACTTAAATAAAATAAAAAATGATACTTGTATATGAGTTAACTTATTAACTAAAATCTTTTCTGAGCATTACTTAATTTCAACATACTTATGTGTGAAAATTGAATTTTTTTAAAAATAATGCAAGATTGGCCCTTACCCTTTTAAAAAGAAACAATGTCCTCATTGCAAAATAAGAAAGTAGTGAATAAGAACTGTACACCAGGTAGGATTTCAAGAAAAAGAGGTGAGTCATGAAGACTACTTAAGTACCAAGTCTGTCTTGAAAACTCCAATCCTTAGATATATACATTCGCATTACCAAACTACTATGCATTTTACTAAAGAACAAAATTAATGGAAAGGTATAAACTTAGTTTATAAATTGCAAATTATTCAATTTATTGTGCATAGAATAAAATATTCCTAAAGTAAATAAAAATGTCTTAAAAACAATACTAAGAAAAAGAAATTCCCCCTTTTTACTAATTTATCATCCCTTTTGCCTTTTTCCTTCCCCTTCTTGCTTGAATTCCCGAACTTTTCTTGCCTTGAATCCTGCTCCCATGACCCGAAAACATGATCTAGAAACTCTGGAATGAAACTATTAGAGAAGTTGTTAAAAGTATTCCTTATGGAACCATCTCTAATTTTTGCATATTTCCAATAAGCCTATTCTTGGTTATGCATAAAATTCCACATGTCTATCATAGTTGAAAATTATGACTTATTAATAGTGTTCAAAGAAGTGGTCATCGAAATGGTCAACTTAGGATTAGCATTTGGCTCAACTGGTTCAGCAATATTGGTTCCATTCCTGGTTCAGTTCCCTTTTAGACAGTGATCGTGCATCACCAAATTGATTCCACTTTAAAGCATCTATTGTTTATGAATTGGTACTGGCACAATCATCTTATCATTACTTTCCAAATTGAATCCATTTTCTAGGAACATGGGTTGATTCTTGAAGATAGAATCAAATCTCTCCCTTTCTTCTTCATCTTGAATCACAATCGAATTTCCAATAGAAGTTTTTGAAGATCTAGTTCTCTTTCGAGTCATGGCTAATTGACAAGGAGTAAGGGATAACAATAAGAATCGTGCAACGACAATGGAGTTGTGGCGACAAAATGGAAAGGTTGAATTTGGAGGTTACGGTAAAACTTGGCTAAGAACAGGGATGATTCCTATGGCATTGAGAATTGCGACGACAATGGGGGAGATTTGCTGAGGCAAAGGGTAATGCGGTGGCAAAAGAAAGAAATAAAAAGAAATTGAAGAGAAAGCTTTTGAGCTTTGCGACCGGCGGCTAAAGGAAGAAAAATAATGGGGAAAATTAGGGCTAATGGCTTAAGTGTTGTGAAAAGTAATATGGTGTTAAGGGGTTTTTATAGTGGTAAAGTAGGGCAAATTTTTATCCAAAATTTAGATAAGGGAAATACTTGGGTGGCAAGTTTTTAGGGAAAATGGATATGAATAGGTGGCACTAGGGTTTGGGGAAGCTTGGAGGCGGCAAAATTTAAGTATTTTCCTCCTCTTCACTATTCTGGGCCTCGAGCCGAAGCTGTAAAATTTTTATTACCTGTACTGAAATAAAACTAAATAAGGAAACAAATTAGAAATTTGGATCAATCTTGACCCTCTTCTTAAACATAACAAGAAATAAAATTAAAATTCTATTTAGGCTACTTAGAAAATTTTTCTCGAAGAATTACATCAAATTAATTTCCTAGGAAAGGTTAGAGGGGTCACTAATGGTCCCACTTAAGTTCCAATCTCCTTAGACATAATTAATTTAGTGTACTAATTCAAGATAAAAAAATTCAAAGTCCTCAATTTTATTCAAATGCAAAAAATCTGAAAATAAAATAACGACAGAAAAAGTGAAGATAACTCCCTCAATGTCATTAGGGATTGTTACTGACCGAGGCTGTAACAGCCTTAACCCGTCTCTATTGTTGGATTAGGGTTACAGAGTATTACTGAGGAAAAAGAAAATTTAACTTCACAACAGAAAATAATTATACAAATTAAATTCCAACATATAATCATTGAATCTAATCATGGAAAAATACACTTATGGGCCTTAAATCAAGTATACAATACCCTAAAAACAGTTTGAGAACATTTCGGGATCAAGTTGAAACAAAACAGAAAACTTTGGAAAAACTTGAAAACAAGGTCACACGGTCGTGCGGTCAAGCCATGTAACATATCCCAGACCGTGTGAACATTCGAACTCTAGATACACGACCGTGTCCTAACCCGTGTGTCCACCCATGTGGGTATTCAAAATAGGGTCACACGGCCATGTCGCAGTCCGTATGCCAAACAGTGTTACATACTGACTTGTGACACACGGTCGTGTCACAGGCTATGTCTTAGACTGTGTGAAACCTGTACCTAAAACAATAATAACACACGGTCATTTGGGGTGATCTGCCGTAACTCAATGTAGCATGTTAAACTAGTTTTCGCATTTGTGGAGCTTGAATACAAGCACTTTTGTTATGTTTTAGTCGAGTTTTCATAATTTCATTTACATTTAATAAAGTGTAATTTGAGTCTTTTATTAACCTTAGGGGTCGAATCTGGCCTAAGGGTGAGTTAATATACGTTGTGAGTATAATGAGACTATTAAAAGGCTTGCTAACTCGATACTAGTCGCTGTGTTGCAACACGGAGAGTTTAATATCGCAACATAGGAAGCAAAATAGAAGAATTCCAAGACTGCCTTTGGTGTCGCAGCACAGCCTGAGGATGTCGCGACACATCCCTGAAGAATACCTTCAATATGGGCATACTACCCTTAATGTCACGACACAGGCAATAGGGTGTCATGACATCGGTCCTATACGAGAAGCACTTACGAGCCAATGGCGTTTTGGTCTGCACAATCAAATGTTTAACATGAGAACTTCAGCTGACCTAGGTTTAAGGACGACAACAACCCTAAATCTATAAATAGGCTCATTTAATACTTTTTAGGGACAACTTTTCATATTATTAGTTTCCTTTATAGACACAATCAAAACTTTGAGGGTTTTAGCACTTCATATATCCAACACAAACAAGATTCTCTAAACTCTACTCTTGTTTTATTCTTTATGCATATATTCAATATCAAATTTATGATGTTTATTGATTCCATGAGGAACTAATCCTCTTATGGGGGATTAGTGAGTGAAGGTATGATCTATTAACTGTTTTATAGGGTTACTCAATGAATCAATTATTTGGGAGAGAAAGAACCTAAACCCTAGGCCTGACAACCCTAGCAAGTCATCAAGGTGGGAATTAACCCAAAATTGGTATAACCTATCCGTAAACACCTTTAACCCAAGCCGGTCTAGACTGTGAGGTTAGAAGATAAGTAGTCCTTGCTGACTCGTTATTTTAGTGGAAAATTGGAAGATCCTGTTGGGATAGTGACCATTTTATTGACGAGGAACCCGAAGCAATAGTTGATAAGGATTACCAAAGCGAGCTAATCACCCATGCTTACATTTGATTTAGTTTATAATCTAGTTTTCTGATGACTCCTTTTTTTATGTTATTTTTAGTGCTTTAATTATAAAAACCAAAAAAACTTTATATATGTTTATTCGTAATATAGTTTATCTAAAATACTAATTAGATATATTGACGTTTATGTTAGAATTAATTTAGTACTAGTCTCCCTTGTGTATGATCCTCAGAATACTTACGAAGTTTTTCGTTGTAAACAAGAAATATTACAACCTGACCCGTATACTTGCGAAAAACGCCTCAAATTCCATATATTTTGTAGCAGTATTCACACTCTGGATGTCAGTACATTCGGAGGCGATCATGGGGTGACCGTGTGTGGCACACGATTGTGTGACAACTCGTGTCCCAAACTACGTGCTTCTCCAAATGACCTTAAAATAAGCCAAAGCATTGACCTTTTCTTGCATAACAAACCATACCATTCCAATCACTTTCACATGACCAAAACACTTTAAAACATACCAAAACCAACTAACTTAGGTGCCTAACCAATATGGCATCAATTGATTCCATAATTCAACACATCAACTTGACTCAATTCAATATTTCAAGCTCATTCATTAAGCATAATTAATATATATATCAAATAACCATTTCAAAGCATGCCATTCAACCGTATTTTACCTACTTTCATATGAGCATATATAAATGTCACCTACCATATTTTTACACTTTTATTTGCAATCTATCAACTAAGGACATTAAGGCACATATGAGCTTGGCACAAACTCAAAACGAACTAAGTTATCAAATCAAAATTCAAGCCTTATTACATGCCAAAACACACTTATATCACTTAATCTAAATGTTTATCCAATATACCCTTATTGGTACCATAATTTAACATCCAAATAAATTAAAAGCCAATGGCATAAATTCATACCTTAAAATTAGGTCACATATCTACCACTTAACCACTTCATTCCCACTTCAATGAACTAAAAGCTATCTAAATCTCAAGGCATTCACAAGTGACCAAAACATGTACTTACATATTTACATTTATAAGCCAACATCAAGGCATATAGGCAAATAAACTTAAACTTCATTACATTGATAAATAACATAAAAACTCCTAGTACATGCCATTTATAACCGTTATCCAAAATAACCAAAACTACCAATACGACGAATGGATAGTGTGATTGTGTTCCTACGCTATTTGTAACAGCCCGTTTTTGGGTCAAATCAAAATAGTGGTTTTGGGACCAAAACTCTAAAGTTAAAATACTAATTTTATTATTATATTAAAGTTTACAGCATGATATAATTATTAGGTGAAAGTTTCATAAAGAAATTTTACTATTTGGATGCTTAATTTGGTAAAAAGGACTAAATCGCGTAAAGCGTAAAAGTTGAGTTCTAATAGCTAAAGGTATTAAATAGCTATAGGGTTTTAAAGTGGAAGTCCTTGTGTGCTAATTCTTCCATAAATGAGTTAGTGGAAGATATTGGCTTGGCAATTTTGAAATTTGGTTTAATTTTAAAGGTTAATTAGGTAATTAAGTAATTAAAGTTATAACAAATAAAACCAAACAAATTGTCATCTTCTTCCATTATTTTTCAACCAAATATCAAAGAAATAAAAGCCATTTTTGGAAGCTAGGGTTTAGCAACTTTGAATGCTTAATTGGTAAGTGATTTTTTTCCCGTTTTTAATGATTTCTATATTTTTAGAGTCGTTGTAGCTTAATCTAGCTAGCCCGTGTCTTCGATTTCAGAACTGTTAAAGATTTTGATTGTTTCCATTGATGAGCTTATGTTTTCTTTGATGTTTAATGGTGAAATATGAATATTTGATGTTAGATTTTCATATTTTATAAAGTGATTTTTGATGAAAATGCAAATTAGGGATTAAATTGAGAAAAGATGAAAATGTGGGGTTAAAAGTGTGAATAAATGTGAAATATGGGCTGCTAGGGGAACTATGGTAATTCGGTCAATAATGGGTTTTGTTGAATTTTATGAATTTTGTGTATTTGTGAAATAGGGACTAAATTGTAAGAAATGTGAAAGTTTAGGGCCGATGTGCAAATTGGATTAAATATGTGTTTTTGGACTGAATTGAATGATTATATGATCAAATGAGTTAATTTTGAATACATATAGATCAAGAAAGAAAGAAATCGGATTTAGATCGGGGGAAATCGAAAGTTGACGAGTAGTCGATCCGATCCGTTCGTTCTGTATCCGAGGTAAGTTCATATGCAAATAAATGTGTTTAAATTGTGTTATGTTTGATTTTCATTAAATTGTATTAAATGTTGAAAAGATGAAAACGAGCCAGAATTGACAGAGTTACGACGTCTGAAAGTCCCGTACAAACCTTAGGAATAGTATAGGATACAAATGTCATGACATTAGGACTCCCAAGGTGTGATTTAGTGTAAGACCATGTCTGGGACATTGGCATCGTATATGATTTCATATAAGACCCTGTCTAGGACAGTGGCATCGATATGTGATAGCATGTAAGATCATATCTGGGATATGGCATTGTATGTGATATATGTGTTTCCGAGTATCCTTAATGATTCAAAATGGTTCAACGGGCAAAGTCGATACAATAGAGAATGGGTATAAGAGATAAACAATTCAGGTATGTGTGAGATTGATATGAGCTTTGAAAGAAAAAGGTAAGTGGTATTGTTTAATGAGACAAAGTGAAATACATGAGAAAAGTGTTTCTATATGTGTTTGAGACTAGTTATATTCGGCTTAATTGAAATAGACTATTTATGTATTGAATCGTGTTATGTTTTGTAATGCCTCGTAACCCATTTTCGGCGACGGATATGGGTTAGGGGTGTTACACTATTCCAACTGATTCAGCTTTCGATGATCTACAAAATAGAGAAAAACAACTATGTTAGCAACTAATACTTAGAAAGCTCATATAAAGGAAACTTAACTTACCGAACATTTTAAGTTAAACAACCAAGCATAAATTCAATATGTCATAAGCCAACTTTCTGTTCCTAAACTCACCACCTCACGAGGTTATTTGGTATAACATTGTATACATAATTCCAATCAAACCATGGTATAAAACATATCTAACATTTCATTTTCAAAATTCACCACTCATACATATATACCAAACCATCTTTTCCTTCAATTAAACATTTCATCATAATCCATATCATTACTCAAAAATCATAGTTCATTTCATGTAATCACATACCCTTTAATGCTTTATTTACCCTTTGGACTAAATGAAACAACCTCGAATACTCGGAAAATACTCATATAACAATTTAATTCTCTAAACACACCACAAAAGTAACTAGATAACATATTTATAGACATATGCAACATATAATTACATCAAGGCATTAATATTCATTATCAAACTATACTAATCAAAACATTCATCTCATATAATTCAATATATACAATGGCTCAAACCAAAGCAATCCATGCTTGCATACATATACATATATACACAAACGTATCATTATACATAAATCCAACTCAAAGAGAAATTTAACATTTAAACATAAAATTTCATGGCCCGTTGAACTATAGCAAATTGACTGGGATACTCGGGTTTCCCCCAAAACACATCAGAGAGCATCGAAATGCTAACAGAGGCACCGTAGTGCAAACAGAGGCACCGAAGTGCAAACAGATGCATCAAAATGCAAACAAAGGCACCGAAGTGCGATCCCATACAAGCATGCATACTAACCCTATTGGCATACCAATCGTATCCTAACTGTTTACTATGTTCAATAGGGAATTGTATTTAAATTCATAAAATCAGTAAATCAACCATTGAGAGGCACTTCTTATTTCTATACACATACTATAAATCTGTTACATTCATTTCAATATTGTGTAACCACAAGATTTACCACTACTAAATATTCACTTTTTATTTGTACTTAATTGCAACATTTAATAATTTACAAGTAAACAATGAGGTTTCACATTTATTTCAATTAAATAGAAATTAATATAAATAATCATAGAGAAACACACATATATATATTGTTACACTATGAACTTACCTCGACAATTAAAGTTGTAAAAACGAAGCCAACGACTAATCTGACGATTAGCTTTTCGTCGGTTTAAATCCGTTTGATTCATTTTGTGATCTAAATAATAGTTTTTCACTCAATTAAACCATTCGAATAACTTAAAATAATTAATTTAACTTATAACCCTTATTAATGGGAAATTTACAAAATTACCTCTAATGTATTACCTTTTATGCAAATTTAGTCCCTAAACCCGAAACTTGCAATTTAACCACTTTTGATTAGAATTCATGCTAGTTAGTTTTCCCTTAGTCTTACAACAGCCCATATTTTTCCTCATTTCACACAATTTGCATTGAATTTTATTATTTCAACAATTTAATCCCTAAACATTAAAATCATAAAAAATCACTTAACAAAATACTTATGTTTAACAACCATGCTTAATAATCTATCAATTAAATTCACAAAGACACTTAAACCATTCATGGTAAGTCCCTAAACTTTTAAAAATTTTATGAATTGACCCTCGAGCTAGATAGATTAAGCTAATACGATAACACAAACATAAAAATTACTAAAACTAACCTAAAAAATATAACCATGCACTATGGAGAGCTTGGTCGAACCTCTCACCTTCAACAATGGTGATATTAGGCTAGAGAAGAAGAACATAAGGGAGAAATTTTGTTTTTCTTTTGTGTAATATACTTAACATATTTTTACTTTCTTATTTTATTAAATTATAACATATTAATTAATTAAAATAGGTCCAATCGTGCATACTCTTTCATATTATGGTAGTATTGCCACATAAACCCCTATGAATATCTTTACTTAACTATTTAACACCTTTAACTAATAAACATCAACTTTTACATCTTTTACAATTTAGTCTTTTCAATTAATTAACTATTTAAACATTAAAATTTCTTAATCAAAATTTAATATAACCCTAATAACACTTCATAAATATTTAATAAAATATTTACGGGCTTGGTTTATAGAAATAAGGTCCTGATACCTTATTTTCTAAAACCACTTGACTTTAGATACATACAACTTGAACCCAATTATTCTTTCAATTAACAAAAAATATTAAATTATTTTTTTAACGAAATTCTGTGTTTAACTCGTAAATATTAAATAATAATATTTACGGACTCACTTGTCAAATTTATGTCCTCGAAGCCACCGTTTCTGACACCATTGAAAAACAGGTTGTTATAAAGGTGATGTCAAACGGCCATTTATCATACCAATCATACCCATCTAAAAAGAAAAAAAATACTCTTGCCTAGTAATTATGTTCAGCATTTGATCAAGGAATAGCAGTAGGAAATGGTCTTTCTGTGTTGCTTTGCTCAACTTTCTATCATTCACACTAATTTGCCTACTTGTAATTGTCCTTAATTGAATCAGCTCATTATCTGTGATACCTTTTTGCTTTGGTACAGGTCCTACCCGCGGAATGTCATAGATGGGATAAATGATCCTTGGTTTTACCTATTGAGATTTGAGTTTCCCAAGATCAAATACTCGAGACTGGATCAAACTCTTCTGTCCCTCGATAGATCCCTTTTCAGTATCTAATAACCTTTGAGTACAAAAAGAAAGATTATTACTAGAATATTTGCAATTGTCCACTCAATACCATTCTCGTGCCTTTTCAAAATTGTTAAGTCTAACTCAGGTGACTTTTCTCTTGATGGTTTAGGTTGCTTGTACTCATATAATGATAGCTCTAATGATTCGAACTGAACTTTTGAACTGAATCTTTTCGAGCTAGCTTTTAACAAGGCTAAACATGTATCATCCTCATTTTGATAAAGAGAGTCAAATGAAATACCTTCCAACAGATCATTAAATTCTAATTTTGTAGGAACCAATGGATCTACCTTAGAGACAATAGAACAATCTTTAACCTCATCAGGAGATGTTATGGCCCTGAGTATATTAAAGGTCACCTGTTCATCTTGAACTCGCATGGTAAGTTCACCTTTCTATACATCAATTATCGTCCTATTGGTTTCCAAGAAAGGCCTCCTAGGATGATTGGTACTTGTTTATCTACTTCAAAATTTAATATAGTAAAGTCAGAAGGAAATATGAATTTATGAACACGTACCAATGCATCCTCAATTTTTCCTTCTAGATACGCTAAGGATCTATCAGCTAATTAGAGTGTAACAGTAGTAGGTCAGACCTCACCAACACCTAATCGTCTGAACACAGACATAGGCATCAAGTTTATACTCGATCCCAAATCGCACAAAGCCTTACCACAATAGGATTTTCCAATATTGTAAGGTATGGTGAAACTTCCTGGATCTTTCAACTTAGGAGGCAATTTGTTCTAAAAAAATAAGCTACATTCTGTAGTTAGGCCTATAGTTTCAAATTCCCTAAACCTTCTCTTTTTAGACAAAAATTCTTTCATAAATTTTGCATAGTTCAGCATTTGTTCCATAGCTTCCACTAATAGAATGTTTATGCATAGCTATTTCAATACATCCAAAATTCTCCTAGATTGAGTATCCTATTGTTGTTAATGTTGCTGAAGTCTTTGAGGATATGGAGGTTGTGGAGCTTTGCTTGGACTGGATAGCTCTTCCGAGGTAATGTCCCTGCATCTAACATAGATGTTAGATTATCAGAATTCATAAGTTTAGATTTTACCTCTTTAGAATTTGTAGAATTTGGTGTGGGAATTTCAACTATCGGTTGATTTTCTTTTTTGCCGGTAGGTCCATCTTTAGCCTCAACTACCTTGGGTTCCAAAGCCTTTCCACTTCGTAAAGTAACTTCTTTGCAATGTTCCTTACCCATACTCTTTGGATTTTCTGTGTCACTTGGCAAGGCCCCTTGCAGTCGATTACGAAGCTCTGTAGCTAACTGAACCATTCGGTTCTCCAAATTTTTTAATGTTGCTGCTTGACTGTGGATTAAGGCATCATTATTAGCCATGTACGCCTTCAACAAATTCTCTAAATTGTTAGACGATTTAGCTTATGGTGGTTTTTAAACTTATTAATTGAACCTAAGAGGTTGATTTGATCTATGATGCATGTAGTTATTGTTCAGTTCAGCTCCTTGGTTACTCTAAGAAAAGTTGGATGGTTTCCCCATGAAGGGTTATAGAATTTGGACTGTGGTCCTTGTCCACTTCTATTCTGGTTTGGATTCCCTTTATAATAAACAGACTCGAGATATGATGGACAATTCTCAAATGAATGTCTGTCCCCACAGTATATGCAGGAAATAACGTCAAATTGACTTGGTGGCTGAGCTGCAACATTTTTTAAACTGTTAGTAGAAAAAATTTTAAGCATTGAAGATACCTAAGCTATAAGTGAAGTGAGAGTATCCATTTCACGCACTCCTACTACTCATCTTCCTAAAGCTACTCGATTAGTTGGCCATTGGTAGCTGTTACTAGCTATTTTCTCTATGATTTCATAAGCCTCATTATAAGAATTAGAAAGGAGAGCACCATTCGTAGAAGTATCTACCACCATTCTAGTATGTGTGTTGAGAACATTATAAAATGCCTCCAGCTGAATGTAATGTCGGATCCCATGGTGAGCGCCTTTGCGTAGTAGCTCTTTAAATCTTTCTCATGCCTCGTATAAGTATTCGTCATCCACTTGCTGAAAAGTGGTGATCTCATTTTGCAACTTAGCATTTTTACTAGGTGGGAAATACTTAATAAGGAAGCGTTCTGCTAATTCTTGCCATGTAGAAATTGAGCTTGGTGGCAATGAATTAAGCCATGCTCGTGCTCTATCTTAAAACGAGTATGAAAACAACTTCAATCTCAATGCGTCTTTGGTTAAACCAGCTATCTTGAAGGAATCACTCACCTCCATGAATAGTCGAAGGTGAAGATGTGGATCTTTTGTGGGCATTCCACTAAACTGGCCCACTATCTGAAGCATAGGCTTCAATTCTAATTATGGTGCCTCGATCTCCAGTTTCCTAATTCTCGGATTAAGCTCATTAAAAAGAGGCACAACATACTGCCTTATAACTCGATCCCTATCATCAGTAATAAGGATTAGATTACGAGCATATGCGACTCCATTCCTTTGAACTTTATTTTGATTTTTAGGGTCCATTTCTACGACTTGTCTTTGGGCTAGTCTTCCCCGTCTTATTTGTCTAAATGTTTGCTCGATTTTAGGGTCTACAAGGAATAAATCAATAATTCGATTAATGTTCACAAACACTTGAAAAGGAAACCACAAAAAAATAAAATAAATCATTAATTAAATAAAAATAAAAATAAATAAACCAATTTGTAAGAAATAATTTCACAAATAATGATTAAATTAACAGTCCCCAGCAACGGCGTGAAAAACTTGGTTCTCAACAGAGTGTGCAAGTATACATAGTCGTTAGCAAGTAATAAGTAAGTAAGAAGAGTATTGTCTCCATAAGGACTATGTTTAAATCAGTGATGTATAAGCTTAAACAATTAATTGTAAAATTATAATTAACAAATTGATGTAAAAAAATTAATAAATTTGGATAGTGATGATTAGATTAATTAAATGTAAGAATGATCCCTAATGCAATTTCTAATCTAAATGCAATTTACCTAAGTGTATGAATGAAGGCTTTAGCAACAACAAAAAATCAACATTAAATGGGCTAGGGTAATTATATTAATCAAATCAACTTACTTTCATCATGCTAACATGTTCAGAATTACTTCCATAGGAACTCAATCTCTTATGGGTTTGGAAACCAAATTAAGTCCTCTCAAATCTTTTACTTAGTTAAATATGCATATTACTGATAATATTAGACTAAGGGTTTCTTAGCATTTATCCAAGGTCACAGGGACATTTACATTTGCAATAGTTTAATTACATAAATCTAAAAACCATGCAAGATAATAGAGCTACCTAAAGATATTATGAACCTTAACTTAGTTGGTTTTAATGACCTAAATTAAGCATTGAACTTTTCAATAAGCATCTACTAGCCATCGTCTGGTTAGGATCGCTCAGCTAATCTGAGTGCACCCAATCATGTATGAATGAAATGCATCATGATATTAATTGAAAACATAATTGACTGAAGCATAAAACATGTTAACATGAATTAAATAAATCTTATTAAATTAATATAATCATCCTAGAAGATAGGAATTAAATATTTATATTTGATGTCAAAAACATAAAACACAAAGAAAACATGTTTAAAATAAATGACAAGAGGAAAGAGTTTGCTCAATTTAGTAGCCTTTCGGATCTATTTTGACTGAAGCGCTCATTCGTTCTGATTAAAGCTTCTTTTGCTAAGGGTTTTGAAGGTAGCCTGGTAAAGAGTGCTTTTGACAAAGCTTTTGAGGCTAAAGATGGGAGAGGGGATAGGGGCTATGCAACAGGAAAGGGGAAAAGAAATTGAGAGAAAAATAATTTGATCGAGAGAGGAATGTTGAGTGATGAGGGATTAGGGATGATTTAGAAGTGAGGAATGACAAGGTATTTATAGGTGAAGGTAAGGGCTTGAGTTTACTAAAAATAGGTTTAAATTTTATTCTTTCCCTCTCTCATGTGGCCGGCCTTGGTTCAAGGAAAAGGGATGACCAAGTCTTCTCAATTTGAAATTGAATTTCAAGCTAAAAATAACTATAGAGTGGACGGTTTCAACAAGAAAGTTGTTGGGCTGAATTTTTATTATTTTCCAACTATAGGGACCTTCAATTAAATATCCCAAAACACATTTTGGGCAGCCAAAATCAAATGCTGAAACTGAGCTTTTAATTCCCTTTGTTGGACAATTTTTTCAGTCCAATAACTTAGTAGACATGTCCATCTTTTATCACATTCTTTACTGGTAAAGTAGTCAACCCTATGCCCAAAATTGCATGGTATTGCTTTCCACATGGATAATTTGTGCATGGCCATCGTTTATTTATTTAAATCATATCTCCAATAGACCTCCTACATAGTGAAAAATACATACATTAATAAATTAACATGAATTAATATAAAATATGCATGAAAATCATGTGATTAGCATAATTTCACATACTTTCTAAATTCATGTCTAAAATTTCTAATTAAGTAAAATTCACTTCTTTCAATAATAATTACTCGAGATAAACATAATAATTAAGTATAAAGGTGGTAAAAGCATATAGAAAAACCCTATATAATTTCAAGTTTACAATAAGCTAGAATAATTACAACTTT
Organism: Gossypium raimondii; assembly: GCF_025698545.1. Lineage (NCBI taxonomy): Eukaryota > Viridiplantae > Streptophyta > Magnoliopsida > Malvales > Malvaceae > Gossypium > Gossypium raimondii. Next base: position 26,494,486 of record NC_068566.1, on the reverse strand, counting down.
TTAGTTAATTAATTATTTATCATGTTTAATAATGTCCTAGAAAAATTCCATGGCAACTCGATCATTTATGAACTTGGAATCTAAATCAAAAGCTCTTCCGAGATCTTAGATTTGTCACTTAGAAAAACGTCATTATTATTTTAGTTTCTTTTCTGTGTATATAAATAAATTGTTTTATAACAATGTCCTAAGAATAATATGATTATTCTTAAAAGGTCCTTAGTCGAGTATTATTGTAGGCTTGGACAACAATAATGCATTAAGACTAACGTGTAGCTTATTGATGACAAAGTGTTGTCATTGACATGGGATGTCACATGGGTATGTGTGTTAGAGAACGACATATTGGATAGACCCGCTATGAGTATGTTTCTTGGATTTTTATGTAATAGTCACAACATTACTCATAGTGATTACTATGTATAAAATCCTCAGACTTGAGATCATCATTATCCCAACATCGTGAGTCGTATATTTTGATACAGTCAAACTTCCACCATAACAGGTTGTCCTATAAAGGATTATGTTGGATATACCACAATCTATGTAGTGGGATATGGTTAATCAATATAGGATTTGTCCCTCTTACATAATGGGAGCAATATCTTAGGCCACTTGATTGAGTTAGACAAGAAATGCATGGCCATACTCAAATAAGTTGATATGAGATATCATACTAATTTGTCTATCATAGTCTACTCAGGATATCAAGAAACATTAGATGGACTATGCAAGTGTGACTATGCCATGACTTGTTTCCATTCTAGATATAAAGGATGAAAGGATTTAATACATGAAAGGTTAATCACAGAGAGGTTATGTCGAATCAAGGCTTCTTGTAACTTAGGTAGCAATGATGCATTGCTAGATGCCACTCATTGCTTGTAATATTAGAATCATTCTAGTATTACTGCTAACGATACAAGAACCTACAGGGTCACACCCTATGGTTGAAACAAATGGAATCCAAACATAGTTGGTATTATTTTTAGTTGTCACGTGAATTAAATTGATTATAGAATTAATTAAATTGGGCAGTTAAATATCGAACGAATTATATGTACAAGTATGTTGTACACATAATGAGAACATGGTTAAATTAATATATATGAATTTGATTTGTATAAAATTTAACTAAACATAATTTACCAAAATCCTTATTATAATTATTGTAATTATAATTTACGATCGAATATTATTATAATTATTGTAATTGTAATTTTTTCGGTCAAACATTATTATAATTATGGTAATTATAATTATAATATTCGGTTAATTATTAAAATATCAATTATTCCCGAATTAGAAAATATAGGGTTTTTAAGAAAACCTAATATACCATAAATAAAAAAGAGTGAGGTTTAGCAGCTGTTATAAAGTGAATTATCTCTGAAAAATTTTAAAGAGTTCTTGCCGTTCGTTGTCACACCGGGCGGATTACGTAGAGGCAGAAACTTTTCGTAGCGGCTTGAAATTGATATACATTTGTGTAATCAGTTTCACAATAGTTTTCTTTGATTTTCAGACAATTAAAGGTAATCGTTCATACCCTTCTCACCTCGATTCATTCCTCGTGCATGAATTCCTGGTTTGGATCATCATAATATTTTTTTTTCTGCTGCGCCACGAGGTGTCCCAATGGCCCAACATTCTAAACATCATTACAAATAGAAAGGTTGTTGCTAATATGTAGACAAGCCTTTAGGAGCCGAAGATAGTAGATTTCAGTTTTAGTTCGTTTTATCTTCAGTTTTTACTAACTTTTTTCTTTTCGACTAGGTTCAGTTTGAACACAAGTCTTTTCTATTAAAGTATTCAATAGATTATTTTATTATCCTTTTACAAACATCAAGATTAGTTAACGATCAAGAGATTACACAACTCTGAGCACATCCGATTCAATCAATTGAACAATTTCTTAACCTTTTCTTTTACTTTATTTACTTGTGTTTTCTACATGTTTAAATTAAATCTAAGAGTTATGGCATCCAGATCCATGAGAGGCTAAATCTCTAAAGAGATTAACGAGTGAATGTGGGAGTAGTTAACAGACGAATGCGGGTTTCCCATAAGAATTAACTGGTCTTAAACTATGTGTGCCTAAACCCTAGGATTGATGACCTTAGGAAGTAATCTAGGTTAAACGAGGCCAGGAGATAAGTTTGTCAAGTAAATCAAAGTTTATCCCGGTGGAGAAAGTGAGGTTGGGAGATAAGTGAGCATCTATCAATTAGTTAATTAGTAGAGGTTGGGAGGTAATTCTAGTTAATTCCATTTAAACCCAAATTATGATGTTAACTACAACCACTAAAACGAGTTAATCTTCTACATGTTAACCTGATTTAGTTGTTTGTCTATTTTTCATTTATTTAATTTAGTTTATGTTTGTTATCTATTTATTATTTATCTTAATATAAGTTTTAATTACGACTGTTTAGACTTGTTATTGTAGAAGTAAATTTAGGATTTAATTCGTCCTCCCTTGGATACGATACTCAGAATACTTCTTGTGTTCCATTCTAACACTTTACTATATTTCAATTTGAACTGTATACTTGTGAACATCGCTTACTTAATTTTATATTTCTGGTGTGGTATTTTCTAGTCAAACGTTCACACATTTGGTGACGGTCAATAGTTTTCCTTGAAGTGCTCTTTCTTACTCTAGAAGAAGCATTTAGACTTAGATAAATATTTAGGATTTTTGATTCTTTTCCTTTCCACTTGTAGTGGCCCAAAGACATTAGCCTTGCCTTTCTTAGTATGCTTTTCCTTCCCTTTTAAGGAAGAAGCGACAACTATATTTTTTTCTACTCTTCGGACTGGCTGACTGTCATTCAACATCAACTCATAAGATTGTAACTCCTTCATGAGTTATGTAAGTGTTAGGTTTTTGTTTCCAAGGTTATATGCGGCCCGAAAGCCAGTAAAGTCCTTGGACAAGCTTTTGAACGCCATCTCAATTTGAGTATTTTGGTCCAAATTGGCCTCATTGTCCACGGCATCGACAAAGTATCCTATAAGAAGATGGAAGCTTATTAGCTGAATTGAAAATAAAGTCTGTGTTGATTAATTAAATAAAAGAGACACAATTCGTAAATGCTAAACTGTTAGAGAAAATAAAGCTTACTCAGTGTGGCAACAATGAGAGTTTCAGCATCAGTGTGAATAATTGCTTTTGATTTCACAATCAAATTTGTGTACCTTACAATATTGAAATGAATAAATTGATTCTGCATGAAGCTCATGATGGTTCTTTTGCTATGCATCCTAGTGGTATGAAAATGTATCATGACTTACGATAATCATATTGGTGGTTAGGTATGAAAAGAGAAATCATCCAATATGTTGCTAAATGCTTAATTTGCCAGCGAGTAAAAGTTGAACATCAAGTTCCCATGAGGTTGCTTCAACTTATTTCAAGTCCTGAATGGAAATGAGAACGAATTGGTATGGATTTTGTTATTGGCTTGCCAATTTCATTGAACAAAAGAACTGTTATTTAGGTTATAGTGGATTCGCGAGATAGCAAAACTTCAGTGTACCTTTGTCTATTATCTCGGATCGAGATCCTCATTTCACTTCGAGATTCTGGAAACAATTGCATGAATCTTTAGGTATGAGGTTGAATTTCAACATAACTTTTCGTCCACAGTCAAACGACCAATTAGAACGTGTTATTCAATTGTTGGAAGATATGCTTCGAGACTATGTCATTGAGCTAAAGGCTAGTTGAGAATGTTATTTACCTCAAGATGAATTTGTTTATAATAATACTTTCTAATCAAGCATCCAAATGGGTCCATATGAAGTTTTGTATAGCTGATGATGTAGAACACCATTGTGTTTGTTAGACTTAATCGAGTGAAAGATGGTAGGACTGGAATTGGTCCAAGAAACTAAAGATAAGGTGAATTTAATAAAAGTCATATTAAAAGTAGCTTTTGATAGGAAAAATTCATATGTTGATCTAAAATGGATGGAAATTGAATATGCTATAGGCGATAAAGTATTCCTAAAAGTCTCTCAGTGGAAGAAAATTTTGCGCTTTGGTCGCAAAGGGAAGCTAAGTCCTAAATATATCGGGTTGTATGAAATCATCAATAAAGTAGGGTCAGTTGCCTAGCATTTAGCACTACCATAAAAGTTACGAAAGATCTATAATGTATTTCATGTATTAATGCTTCGAAGGTATCGATCAGATCCTTCTCATATGATTCTTATAGAAGCAATTGAGGTGCAACATGTCAAACAAAGAAGAGCTAGTAGAAATCTTGGCTTGAGAAGTAAAAGAGTTGAAAAACAAGTACGTGCCAGTGGTAAAAGTCCTATGGCATAGTTATAGTGTAAAAGAAGCTACCAGGGAATCGAAAGAGATGATAAGATCTCAGTATCCCTATCTCTTTTCATGTAAATTTTGAGGATGAAATTTCTTAAGTGGAGGAGAATTGCAATAACTCAAATTTTAGTTGTAACACCTCTAACCTGTCTCCGTCGTCGGATTAGGATTACAGAGTATTACGACACATATCAAAACAATTTAAATCATTAAACTATTCATTTATTAATTTAAATAAATACAATCGAATCTGCATTTCATTCATAGAAAAATAACATTTACGGGCCTTGAAATGAGCTTACGGGCCCTAAAAATAGTTTGGGAACAATTAAGGGCTAATTTGAATCAAAACAAAAAAAATATGAAAAAGTTTTGAAAATTTTGGAAATAGGGGTCACACGGCTGTGTGGCCAGGCTGTGTGACAAAGCCCAGTCCATGTGGCTACTCCACATGTCCGTGTGCTCAGACCATGTAACTAACTGTGACCGTGTAAAAAAATCATGCACTTAAAATTAATAAGGCACACAGTGTGACAGCCTGTGTCCCAAGTCGTGTGCACATTAAAAAGCTTCCAAAACAAGACAAACTTTCATCCAAAACTTAGGTACTAAGCCAAATCAAAATCAACCATTTCCATAATTTAAAAACACATTTAAACACGCCTAAAACAAGCCAAAACATTCAACCTAAGTGACTAATCAATGTGTCCTCATTGACACCACAATTCAATTATCAACCTCAACTTACATATCACACCAAACTAATTTGCATTCAAGTTCATAAGTTCATATATAAAACTTATGTCAAACTTACCATTTCTTCTTATTCATTCACATTCATGCATACCATGATTCAAACACTTACAAAAGGTTTATATCAAATGACAAAACAACCTTATATGAACATATTCACACTAAGATTAAAGGCACATACACAAGCAAGCGAATACCAAGCTTAAGCATCTTTGCATCAATCTCATATATAACACATGTAGTAAATATTTAAAACATATACAAAACACACCTATTACATGCCTTATAACCCAAAATAAACATATCAAAATCTACCAAAATGTATTTGGATAGTGTGATCTTCAAGCTGATCCGACCACTCAACTCCACAAAAGGTTATCTACAAAGAACATGAAAAATGACACGAGTAAGCTTCAATAGAGCTTAGTAAGTTCAACGGTTGAAACAATGAACTTATCGTATAAATATATCTATTTCATTAACAAGATTAACAAATAATAAATCCTTTCAATCACAGTCACTCAACATGTGAGTTTATACACGTACATATACAAGTTGCAAAATATATTCAATCACACGAGATCATTCAATATCAAGTCACGATACACATTCAGAAGACCATGTAGACACTTATAAGATTTAATAACACGTCATGTAACCATTGGAAACCTACCCGATGAATGGTATAAACGGATTCAGATACGCAGTAAATCCAGAACACACTAGAACGCTCAAATGAGCAAAGCTAACCGAAAACACACCTGGGCACCAAGTGCCAAGCCCATAGGCTTTACATTTGCCCCTAGAAACACATCAGAATCACTATAAATATAACACGATAGTCCGCAACAAATGCTGGACACTGGTATGTTCAGTGGAAAGTAACAAATCAAAAGTCAACATTTAATTGCAAGTTAACCCCATACCGCGCACAATATAACTTATTGGCATGCTAATTGTATCCTATCATACGTTCATCTGGACTTCATATATCATCGAATTAATAATATTTAAATCATTTACTTTCTCGACTCACATCAAATTATAATAATTCAATTGTGTCTAAATTATCCAACAACCACAACACAATATCAAAATAACATTTCAATTTATATTAACTAAACTGTACGAACTTACCAGGGCTAAACTACAGAGACATTGAAAGTTTAAGGACTATTCAATAACTTTCCTTTTTCCTAGTTATCTACTTGTTCTTGATCTATAAAATAGTTTATTTCAATTTATTAGCTTCAATTTCATTTAATACTCAATTTAGTACATATTTCATCCTATTTACAACTTTTCACTTTTATCACAAACTTTTACACTTTATTCAATTTAATCCCTAAGACTAAAACAATATTATTTTCATAATTAAAATTTATTCCCATTGAATCGAATTTATAACAACTCCAAATTAGTCTTTACATGCTAAAATTTCATGAGAAAAACATTTCATATTTTCATTATTTTCAATTAAATTCCTAGACATAAAACATACCAAATTACTTTACAAACTAACTCAAAATCACCATTAAGCTTCCAACCCAAGTATACACATCAAGAAAACTTCAAGAACATCAATGGTAATTTTTCTAAACTTCGACAGTTTCACAAAATAATCCTTGTATTAGCTAGGTTAAGCTACAACGATATCAAAAACATAAAAATCACTACAAACAAATCTAAATTTCATAACATGCAATTGAAAATGCTTTGGTCAAAAGTTTGCTTCTCCTTAGCTATGGTGTTTTGGTTCCAAAGTGAAAAGAAAGATAAAGATCATGATTATTTCATCTTTTGTTTATTTTAATTTGTTTATTAACTAAATTACAAGATTGCTCTTTATATAAAAATAAAAATAATTAAATTTCATGTCAACATCCACCAAATCGTCCACTAAAAATGAAATAGGTAAATTTACCACCTAAGGCCCTCAAGTCAAACTTCTAAAACCATTTATTACCTTTAGCTAATAGAACTAACTTTTGTAGGTTTTACAATTTAGTCCTTTTTTTAATTAACCAATCAAACATCAAAATTTCTAAACCAAATTTTATATGACACTAATGAACTCATAAATATTAAATAATTAATATTTACAGACTCAGATGTCAGAATTGTGGTCCTGAAACCATTATTTTCGACACTATTAGAAAACGAGCTATTACATTAGTGGTGTAAAAAATGTGGTTTTAGAACCGATTTCCATAAACTGAGTCTGTAAGGATGAAATATAAGGATTTATGAAGTTAGTATGAAAATATAGTGAAGTTCGGGTTAAGTAATTTAACCAAGAAGTTAGTTAATTAAAGCTTAGGGTTTAAATTATAAAAGTCTAATTGTTATTGAGTTTTAATTTAGAAAAGGCTTGGGGACCTAGATAGAAATTATTCAAAGGACCAAAATGGTTATTTAACCAATGTTTAATATGAGTTAGTGGATGATGATGATTATACCCACTTAGTTTAAATTAATAGTTAAATTAATATTATAAAACATAATTAATCTAATTAGTCAAGATTAACTAAAGGCTAATTCTAGTATATATATCATTTTAATGGAAAGAAAGTTTATATTATCATCTTCTTTCACCGTCCAAAGAAAGAAAAGAGAAGAAAAACTCCATTTTTACGGTTCATTCGGCCATACCAAAATTACCAAGGTAATCAAGCTATTTTTTATCAAATTTTTATAGATTATTAATTATGGGAGATTTAGCTAGGCCATGTATCAATTTGTTCAATTGTTAAGTTTTTAACAAGTTTCCATTATAGAGAAATTAATGAATTAGGCTTAAAATTGATAGATATCAAGCTTAGATCATGATAAATACTAAATTGTAAAGTTAATTAAGCTTGTTTGATAATATTGAAACATTAGGGACTAAAGTGAATAAATTGAAAACTATCAAGAGATTATGTTGTAAATAGAAAGTATAAGGTCCCTAATGAAAGAATGTAAAATTAGATTTTGATTCGATGCTAAATATTAAAGAATATGCATATCCCGAGTCAATGACTAAACTAAACAAAATGTAAAATATGTTTCACTTTGTATTTGAATGTTAGATAGATGTAAACTGATATTTTTCTATTATTTAATTATTGAATGTAACTCAAGATGACGTTGGGTCGTCGAGAGGGAAAGGAAAGACAAGAGTCGTTGTCGAGTAATGACGATTTCACTTTGTACTTTTATGATTCAAGTTCAATTCGTAAAAACAAACATATATATATGCAGATATATACATATGTTGACATGAGACTACTTATTAAGATAAGTATATTGCTATTGCATGATTCGGTTAATACATGATGACATCGACTGTTGAAAAATTAGACTAAATTGGATATAATAGAAATAAGTATGTTATAAATTGATATATGATTCACAATATGAATTTATGATGAAAATGATATGGAATTGTGATATTGATTATGTGATGACAAATAAATAGACATTGGATACCCTATTAATTATTCGAGTGGAGCCAAATATAGTTGGCTTGCCATAGGATTAAATTGTGTACGGGTTTATCTTCGGCTCATCTGATGATGCACTTATGTGCCAATATATTTGTTTCTGCTCATCCGATGATGCACTTCGGTGCTAGATTGATGTGTTGGTTGGTTGATCTGTATATTTGTCTTGAGTCTGAGTCTGGTTAATAGGAATTGTAAAATAGAAACTCAATAAATGATATTGAATTGAATTGATATGATGAATTAGAACTATATGTGCATATATAAAAATCATGATAGAGAAAACATGTGAAATAACATATGAATCGATTACTACGAGCCCTGAGGGTTGGTATGGAAACAGAATGAATCAACAAATTCGAGAATGAGATGAGTTAAAGAAATGAGAAATTGGTATGTATGAAATGAAGATATATGTACCTTATTGTTGAATGGTATGAGATGATAAGTTTTAAAGCAAATGTTCAATGAATTGGTATATAAAATGGCTATTTGCATACATCATATGTTAATGGAAACTCTTCACATGAATGGAACGTGAATTGGCTAAATGTTGTACTTGAATTGATTGTGTTCATTTGGTTAATGCTAATGTTATATTGACTTGAATCATGAAAGTACCACTGAGCTTTATTGCTCATCGCACAGTTTGTTTATTCTATGCGCATGTATCGGTAGATCTCGAAGTCTTGAGAGGTCAAGCAACATCCGAATCGTTGATACTCGAATCAGAAATGTTTGTACTATTCTTTAAATTTCAATAGATTGCATGTACCTAGAATTAAACCAATTTAAAGTTGTAATGGTTAACTAGGTATTTTGGTTAGTGAATGTTAGCTAGAATTGACTTATGAATTGTTTAAAACATGTATATAAGTGTTTTAAAGATTTTAAAGAGTTGAAATGTTCAAATAATCATCATTTAAGTTGAATAGAATTGCATATTGGGTCCTTAGACCATTGCTGTTGTATAATTTCACAGGATGAATCAAATGAAGTAAACTTTGAGGGAGTTTGCCCTCTAAGTCATGACACAACCCTGTTGATGCTGTGACACCAGCTCCTGACATCACAATGTCCCCAGTTTGAAGTCACGACACCAACCCACTGTTTTGAAAATTGTGAAATTGCACTCCTGAAGTTACGATGCTAAGCCTCTGTTATTGATGTCATGATGTGAATCCCTCATGGTCGCAACGCCAACCTAGAACATTTTAAAACTTTACATTTTATTCCTCAAATGGTCTCGAGTTATCATAGGAGCTTTGGTGAGCTCGTAAAACCCCATATATGAATATAAAGCATGTATATTGATGTATTATCTGGAATAACCTGTATAAATTATCGAATGGATCAAAATTGTATTCGTAGTTACTTCTGTAACGAATGTGACATTCCATAGCTTAGACATGACAGTCAGGTCGAATATAGAGTGTTACAATATTTTTCTCATATCAAATTGAACCATAATTGTAACTTTGAATTTAAATTTAAAATACTAAATCGATAAATTTACAATCAAACCATAATTTTGTTTTCTATCATCCAATTTCATCTTTTGTAATAGATTAGTTCGACTTGAGATTTAATTCATTAAAATTTATGATTGTTATTTTTAATATATTTTAAATATTTTAGAAACTTTCTTATAATTTCAAGATGAATCGAACAAATTGGTATTCAGATTCAAATGAACCTGGACAAATAGCTATCCAGGTTTATTCTAAACTTAAAAATTTAAAATATATTTTTATTTTTTTGAATTGTTTTGTTTTGCTGATGTAGCACTTGTGTGATGTGACAATCGTTAACGGTCATGTCGACAATTCCATTAGAATTTAATGGTCAACCCCAGTCAAAAAGTTTATTTAATTAATTTTATAAGTTTGAGGAGTTGCAAAAAGTTGAGAGAAATTTAATAAATTTTTTTTTGAAATTCTTCAAAATCATTTTATACTATTAAGCCCAAAAAAAAATATTAGTTGAATGCTTGGGAGAGAAAAACATAATTGTAATTTTATTTTTTAGTAAGGACAATCTTGAAAATATAAAATAGAGGAACGAAAATTATAAAAAAAATTCCATGAAAAAGCATCTTAAATGGTGTAATAGGTATTATTAGGTTGATTTTCACAACCAAACAGTGGTCGGTGTTAATTAGTGTTTAAATATTTTGGATTCAAAATTTATATTAATTCCTTTAACCGGATGCTTATTTTTATTTTTACTAATTAAAATAATCCGTTTACTTTTTTTATAAAAAAATTTAAATAATAGTTTGTAAATGGAGTGAAGTTATAATATTTTTAATTATTATTTTAATATCAAAATATAGATACAATTTTATCTATTTGAATTTATTTATTTATAATATGTCAAATTTTGTTTCCAACATATTACTAATTAAAAATAATTGAATAAAACATGCGATTAACTTGTATATCGCATGAGAAAAAACTAATTATAAGATAGATTATAATGTCAATACTCCTATCAAATAAGTTAATATTTCATTATAACGAGTGTGGGTTCAAGTCCCACCTTGCATAAATCATGTATGTGCTTTGTCCAAAGTTATTTTGGTTTAGGGTACATTATGTCTAAGTTGCGTAATGTAATGCTTATCTAGCAAAAAATTATTTAGAATAATGGTTAAAACTCTTATTTAACACTTAAATGGCACCGAGTCAAATCTTGTCGTCCACCTTCCCACTAACACCAATTTGCTTGTGATTCTAATTCCATCAAATATGTTGTACTAGAATTTATTGCATTGGATGAAAATTTTATTTAGTTTTTTAGTTAATTATACCAAACATCTTTAAATTATGACTCTCATTCTAAATTAATTTTCAAACTTTAAAACATTCTAGTTACATCCTCAAACTAATAATACTATATCAATAATGTCCTTCTATTACTAAAATCGTTAAATCGACGTTAGATCTTATGTAACATAATTCAAAATGAAAATTTTAAAGAAAAATGAATATTGTAAACATGGACATTGTGAATTTCTTGGTTTTAAGGTTTTCAAGTTTTGTAGAAATTATTGTTCACTCTTTTTTTATTATTTTTAAAAGTTATGTGGCAATATTTTACTTTTCTTTAAAATTTTCATTTTAAATTCATACACAAAAATTTTAACGTGCCATTTAATAGTTAAATTAATAGTTCGATGAAGAGAATGACCTAATTAGAACATTTTGAAGTTTTGAGACTAATTTTGAATAAGGGTATAGTTTGGAAATGTTTGGTGCAATTAATTCTTAGTTTTTCTTTTTAAATTAAAAAGACATAATAATAAATTTAAACCTCAATGTTTATATTTTTAATTAATTTGGCCATTAACCTTTCAAAAAAGTCAAATCATTTTTTTAACGAAAATAATGACTAAAACATTAATTATCTTGTATGACACATCAACAAATGATTTAATATTTATAAAAATATTCAAAAATAAAAAATTATAAAAAGTTCATAAAAATTCAAAAATTAGTATGAAGTATAAATAGATTGTTATGCTAACTACCATATTTAAAATTTTAATATTTTAGTAAATATTTTGTTAAAAACAACAAATTAACTCTTTTAAAAGGTTGAAAGTCAAATTCGATATTTTTTAAACGATTGATGGTCAAATTTAACTAAAAGAGATTAAAAGATATAAATATTAAAGGATAAATTTATGATTATGCCTTTAGAAAAAATAAAAGAATAGTTTTAGTAGCTAGTTAAACATTTTTGATGGATGATATAAATTTAGAATGGACTAAATTAAAGTAAGAACAAAATTATATGGCAAATTATGAAAAAAAGTGAAAAGAAAAATAAAAACAATGAGTTCACCCCTGGCTTAGAAAAAACCTAATAAATCAAAATTGTTATAAGAGCCCCCGGAAGGCCGAAATTCTCGATCCCTAGCGAAAACCAAACCCTAGAAAAAGTCTCCCTTGCCTTGCCTTAACTCTTTCACAGAAAAAGAAGTGTTGGAGGTTAAATATTGATTCCCCTTTCACTTTGCAAGAGAAAGGAGAAGACAACACCTAAAAAGGAAAAAAAGCACCAAAATGGACGCTATGAGGAAACAGCTCGATGTGCTGATGGGTGCCAATCGAAATGGCGATGTACGTGAAGTGAATCGCAAGTACTACGATCGCGATGTTTGCCGTCTCTTTTTGTCTGGTCTTTGCCCTCACGAGCTCTTCCAATTAACGGTATTTCTATCAATATTTAGATATCGCTTCTTTGATTTCTTTTCGCTTTTTTATTTACTTGTTATCATGATTCTCTTTGTCTTGTCCAGCCCTAATCTCTGCTTTCATTATATGATTTTTTTTATTAAATTACAGCTTAGGGAGAGATCTATTTGATTTGTGGAGTGATAGAGTAAGGTAGACGATGAATTTGAACTCTAAAAAAAAAAAACCTGAAGAGCTTGGGAAGTCTTTTGGTTTCTGTGAACATACGTTACAAGGAAAAAAAGGGAATCATTGTTCTACAAGTTCCATTAGGTCATTTTCACTAAGTTTTTCTTATGAAAGGAAATTGCGTTTGTTCACGGAAGCAATTATGCTTCTGAAAAATGAAATTTCTAGCTTCGAGTTTTTTTGAATAGGAAAAATGCATGATTTTACTTTTATATTGAATGATTGTGTTGAGTTATCTCATTTTTACTTGTTATAAACTGAATGTGAATATTCTTTTTTTTTCTTTTCTTTTTGCTTTTAATAACTTTTGAGGAAGTGAATAAAAACTAGATTGCCAAAGTAATTACCGAAAGGAGCATTACTACTGGTAGCTAGGGAATAGATCTGAGTAATGCAGGAAATCTAAAGAAAACGAGAAAAACAGTGATGATAGGTAGTATTTGTTGTTAGTAGAAAAAGAAAGGGAAAACTTAATGCAAATTCTCTGTTCCTAAGTTTTATTTTACTTAAGATGTCTAGGAAGAATAAAGGATTTTGACTATACTATTTTAATTTGTCATTGGTTGGTGACATGGAAAACAAATACTCAAAGATAAGCATATTATGGTATTTGCAATTTTTTTTCTTTTTCTAATTTAATTCTTTTTTTCTCATGGTATCTATTGATACAAATACTTCTGTTTGAGGAGCGGATTTTGGTTAAATCATTTACTGCTAAAGATGCTGTATGTGTTTAGTTACATGGTAGATCAATGATGGACCATCTTTATTAAGGTTTTGAGTTTGATTGTTGAATGCTAGGTTTTAGAAATACACCAGATAGTGGTTTCTGAACCTTTTTCTTTTTCCTGTCTGAAGTTCTTATGCGTTTTTACACTACTGATGACTTTCTGTTTCTCATCTTGGTTCAGAAAATGGATATGGGACCATGCCCAAAGGTCCACTCTTTACAGCTGAGGAAAGAGTATCCTTGCTAAGTCTTATTGCTGGCAACTATTGTTGCATTGTGACTTCAACATTGTTATTAATGTTTGACTTTTACTCCTCTGGCGACCTGGGGTATGTCAGTAGGTACTATGTAGTGGTCAATTTGAAAATAGGTGTCAGCTAGGTTTCTCAGACTTCGGTGCAAGGCTTGGATGTGGTTATGTTTTATTTTTTTGTGAGTTTTGCCATATATTTACAGGATCACATAATTCTAGCTGTCTCTAGCTTGACCTTTGAAGTACTTGAAAATGTTCTCAATATGTGTATGCTAGAAGAAAAGACGAGTCAGAGAGACATGCTTACAGACTACTGGCTGATGGTGTATCATTATTCTATCTAGAAGTAAGGTGTAGGGGTGTATATTTGGTTGCTTAACTCTTCCTAGATATGAAGAAGCCAAGTCAAAAGGTGTTGATAATTATGACAGAGAATTAGAAGATGCCATTGATAGACTCATTGTCGAGTGTGATAGGAAAATTGGCAGAGCTCTACGGCGTCTTGAAGATGAGGATGCCAAAGCTGCTATTGCAATATCAGTTTCTGAGGTTACACAGGTAAGGCCAATTAAGTTGATTCACTTTCATTAGTTTTATTTGAGGTCATTTGTTTTTTCTTTTTCTTATTTGGATTTTGCAAATTTTGAAATTACAGACACCTGAAATTCTTGAGCTGTCGAAGCAGATAAAGGAGAAACTGAAAGAAGCTGATCAACATGGTAATGAATTTTGAGCTGGCATGCGAATTATTCCTTTATGTTTTAGCTTTAAGGTGCTAGTAACTCATAGATGGGATGCTGTCTAAAACCGCAAACCCAACCAGGGATGATTTAGATGGATACTTTAGGATTAAATATTTATGGATGAATTGGTGAAAGATGTGGCATTTTTTAGTCTCTATATAGTCTACACTCTACATATTTGGTAAATCATCTAGATCACTCATTTTGAATGGCAGATTTATTGATTGTAATAGATAAGAAAGTCCTCTTTTGGTAAAGAGGACAAACATTTTGAACCTCAAGTGTTTCTAATGTCCTTATTCTGTACTCATGAAATTTTGGAGTAAAATACATTGAAAGTTTTTGTTTTTGCTATTTCTATAAAGGAGTGTGGACTATCCACACTTTATCTGTAATTATGATTGTAATGGAACCCTTTATAAAATCCCCACTTATACATGATTGCTTGCAAGTCTTTTAGGAAATTTCATACATGTTTACTTTTACCATATAGATCTTGAAGGCAAGACAGATCTTAAGATTCGAGCACTGGAAGAAGTAGAAGAGCTTAGAACTACAAGAGCAGACAAGCAGGTATACCATAGCTTTTGGAGGTTTAGAAGTTAAAATGAAAATATTAGTCCCATGATGCAGTATTCTTGATTTAGCTGTGGTGAAAATTTTGCAATCTTGATTCTGTGATAACCTTTTGGCTCTTTAACATGTGAAATTTTCTTATTGTGATAGTCAATATTACTTTTGGATGCATTCAATAAAGATAGAGCATCGCTGCCTCAACCCCTGCCAAATCCACCGCCATTGGCACCTTTGCCTGTAGCTGCACCTGATCCTCATATCCAGGAGATGATAAACGAGAAGCTAAAGAAAGCAGAAGATCTTGGTAAAGTATACTGCTTAATGATACTTCAGCTTAACAAACTTAAGCTTGTATGTTAGTGAATTGATATGCAAGTTATCGATCAATGGCATTCCTCACTCCTCAAGCTAGCCGTTTTTGATATTAATAATTTTGCTATTTATTGCTTTTGGTCTGTGAGCTTTTTTGTTATGGTTACAAAGATATGTCAAAATGTTAATAGTTATTAAATAACTAAACAGCCCCCCTCCATCCCCCCCCCCCCCCAAAATAACCACCTAGCCACCCCATTGATGACTTAGATTCAGGATATATTCTTTGAGGTCAGGACTATGTTATTTTTAATTTTAGTAATTTATGGATATTAGTAACACTGTTATTTTGCTTTATTTTACTTAATTGTATATCTCTTTTTATCTTTATCGTTTAGGTGAGAAGGGAATGGTGGATGAAGCACAAAAAGCTCTGGAAGAGGCTGAAGCTCTTAAGAAGGTTTCCAATTTCTTAGTTTTGGCTTATTCTTTTCTTCTTTGAATTTTGTCCTATACTTGTTACTTCAGTTTTTGTCTTCATCGTTAACTCTTCTAGGAAAGAAACCTTTTCTGTTTCTTTTTTATCTTTTTTTTCCCTTCCTTTTAGGCAATTTATGGGTTTTTAAAAAAATTCTTATAATGCTTTTTTCTGTTCAGCTGCCTGCTAGACAGGAGCCTGTTCTGGACTCCTCAAAGTACACAGCCGCTGATGTCCGCATTGTAAGTCTGTTTTCTTTTCTTAACCAAACAATTAAAGTGCCTAAAGTAAACCAAGGCTACAAGTTTAGACTGAAAATGAAAAACTAAAGCACTGAAAATGAGAATTGGAAGGGTTGTGCTGTTTGAAACAGCACGCAACTTAAGGTGAAGTTTAGTATGAGAGACTTAGTCTTGTGCATCTTGCCTATGTTTGTAAATCAACGATGCACATGCAAGCTCAGACTTCCTGAAATTAGTTTAATGCTTTTGCTATAAGCAGCTTATAATCCATACAGATAAAGTTATAAAATTTAGAGTTTGGCATGAATTATGAGAGCTTTCTGCTGCTGCTTGTTTTCACGAGCTTAACATTTTAAAGGTAGATCTATGCATGTTGGAATGATTTTTGAGCTTGGCGCTGTGTGCGTTTGTGGACAAATTACAGGTTTCCTGTTACCATTATTCAGTGTTATTGTTTCGTTCATTGGCTAATTTGATTTATGAGCTACTCAGATAAATTATATGAAGCCGTAACATGCTTTTGGGCCCTAGGAATTTAGGATATTATAAGTTCATGGAAAGTTGCTTTACACAATTCTTTTCAGTTTATGGTTCAATTTTTAAAGTTCATTGTTGGTTTTTTTCATTTGCTGATCTGATCTGACCTTTACTAATTAATCCTTTGAATTGCAATTTTTTCAGACTGATCAAAAGCTTCGTGTTTGTGACATTTGTGGAGCATTTTTAAGTGTTTATGATAGGTAAATCTTGAATGTTAATTCCTGTTGTTTTGGCTTGTTTTGTGGGCTTAAAAAAATCAGCATGTGGGGTTTCAAGTGTTTCAGCTTTTGACCCGACTATTATACCTCGATACCAGCAGGCTTTTGGGCCCAGTTTTACGAGGATTACTTTTGCAGCTACATAATGTGCGTCTTTTTTTTTTCTGTTTTACGTGCTTGTAGATCATGCTATTGCTAGATAATAAATTATGCGGAAGCTATAAAAACTTGTCTGTTGTATATTTCAATCTTCTTGGTGAAGTATTTTACTTTTCCTTTATCCTTTCAGTGACCGGCGTTTAGCTGATCATTTTGGAGGCAAGCTTCATTTAGGTTACATGCAAATCCGTGATAAACTAGCAGAGCTTCAGGTAAGACAATTTATTTTCTCTCTAGTGTCTTAGCTCTGTGTGTGTGTGTGTTTTTTTTCAATAAATACTGAGTAAGGGATTGCCAAGATGTCTGATTTGCTAGTTCACTTGCAACTTCTGATCTGAGTAACTGTTGTATTTGACTTCCTCAGATGGAATTTAATGCTTTTGCCTACTGATTTGAAGGAATAAATCAAATAGATGCATTTGTGCTTAGTAGGATAGATCTATTCTTTTATGCATCTTGTGTTGAGACATCCTTAAGTTGGTATGTGAATATGTTGGTTCAGGTGCTGGTATAATGTTACACATTCTTCTATACCGATTCTCAGTTAGTGAGCCATCTGTGAGTTTTTCTTATCTCGGAGTGAATAATACCCTTCCATTTTCTAATCTTTGTGGTTATAAGCTAGATGCTGAACTCTGTAAAACAGTATTTTTTTCATGGATTCACCTGTGCATATTGGGCTTTGACATGCATTAGATTTGAGCACACAATGCTCCTGGTCTAAGGGAACAATTAATATACTAAAGAAAAAGAGTGGAGAAGTAGATGGAGAAGAAACCTGTCTTCTACAAATCAAAGCACAACTCTTTGCTTATCTCACTGTCTTGGACTACCGAAAATGAAACATGAGCTGCAAAAATAATCTAGAATTGCATGTGCCACATATTTGCACTTTGTCATCATATGATCAAGTTAATGCTGGTTTAGTTCTGTTCCTTTTTACTACTAAGAAAACAGATGGTGTGTGCATGGGCACTGATTATATGAGGTATTTGAGCAGGCCTTTTCTGTTCTGCTTTGCTATCTCTTGTTTAATGGTTTTAAGACTTTAAGGCTTACTTTCTTATGCCTAGCCTTAGAAGTTTTACCTTAATAGTCCTTGTGGCAAGTGCATAAAATATTGAGTGGCATTTTATGTTATTCGAAAAATGGTTTCAGTAGCACTTTCTTGGTAACTATTTTTGTCAGGAAGAGAGAAACAAGAGCCGCAAACTTGATCGATATGATGACAGAAGGTAAGCTGTACCCGTTTTTTTTTTTTTGCTTGTTTTGTCTCTTATTTGGGAAAGTGGACTGCGAGATGGTTCAGTTTCTTCCATAATTCTCTAATATTTCTAATTACTGAGGGAAGATCAAAGGAACGGAGTAGGGATCGTGAAACAGAGCCCAGTCGGGATCGTGATCGAGGAGAGAGCTGTGATCGAGGGAGGGATCATGATCGTAGGAGCAGGGATCAGGACAGGTATCATGAACGAGATCGTGGATATGATCGGGACCGGGAGAGAGATTATGAGCGCTCACGCAGTTATGATTCAAGAAGTCGTCGTAGGTCACGTTCTCGGTCTAGGGAACATTCTAGGGATTATGATCGGCACAGGTACCTGCTTCTGCATGGGTCTTGATTTCCTTTTATTTTCAGGCATGACGGGACTTGAAGGATTTTAAAACTATTAACCGGTTCATGAAGTTAATATAGAATGCATAGCCACAAGGGGGTTGGCTTTGTGGTTCTAGAACTTCAGATTATGATATAGCTTAGCGTTTTGATAATTACCCTACTCATCTCTTTTAGGCATGGCTGAAGTTCTTTTTTTTTGAGAGATCCGAAATAATATATTAGTATATTTCTTTAAAAACAATGTTTGAATTTTTCAGGCGTGATCGCTACTAGGATGGATGATGGTTGCAATCAAAGTGGATGGATAATGAAATGATGTTCTTGTTTAGGTCGGTGATGAAATCATGTAGGATTGTTGTGTTGGTTTTATGCAAAGTAGGATTCATTTGGGGGTGGAGTTTGGCAGTTTTCTGGTGTTTTTTGCTGGATGTATTGACTTTGACTTGACTGCTTCAAAGATTTCTCTGTTGCTTAAATATCTGGGAGAGGTACGTTTTAGTGTTTTAACAACATATTTATTTCTCACTAATCATCCGCTGCAGTGACATCTCCAAGTGATCAATTACTGAGCAATGCTATTAACAACACCCTCCTTTTCTCCCACGATATTAAATGATATTTTTGGAAATTAGCTGCCAGCCCTAATCCCTAAAAACACTTCTCTAGGACTGGATTTTAAAGGATCGTTTTTCTTTCTTTGATGGAATGGTATTAGCAGCCAGCACTTTACAATAACCTTTACTACACTGGAATATGTGATCATTTGTCGGTGACGAAACCTATTTAAAATTTTATGGTTTTTCTTCTTAAAAAAGAATTTTAACGTTGTAGGTGATTTCCTGCACTAAAAAGGATTCTCTTATGGGTAAATTATTAAAATAGTTTTTGTTTATTTCAAGTTGCATTTTAATCATTTATGTTTTAATTACTTGTGTTATTTGTCGTTAATAGTGTAACGTAAGCTGACGTAACATTAAATCATTATTTTAAACAAACTTTTAAGTTAATTATATAATTGGTATTTTATTTTTTTGAGCAAATTTTTTTATGTTCTTTAAACTTTTTTCTTTATTTTCCTCTCATTTGCTTCTCCTTTTGATTTCCTCCTTCTTTTCTTTTAATGTGGTTTTTTTACGTTTTCATTTGTTAAAATTTTTATGTTTATGAAAAAAAACAAGTTGAAATTAAAATAAAATTTAAGTTGTATATTTTCACCACCACAATAACAAACTCTCATTATCTATTATCGTTTTAACAAAGTAATTTGGATCTTTCAATAATTTTGTCTACAAATTTGTCTTACTTGAAGATTTTGTTAGTCGTGATTTATGACAGTCTACTCTTAACAAAGTTTTCTAAGCTCGTTCCCTCAACCCTCATGATTACCTTATTTACCTTACAACATTTTTATTTTTTTGAAATTACATTATTTTACGGATTCTTCAGATGAGCTTTACATTCTCAATGAGTAAAATGACCATCATATGAAACTTATCCTTAACTTTACCTAAATCGGATTGGTTCCATGTTCCCTTTCTTTGATTCATCCATGTTCGACTTTCAATCAAGCTTGCCTGAGAATATCTAAGAAGGTTTAGATCAATTTTATCATTTGTTTAATTTTATTAGACAGAAAAAAAGAAAAAAGAAAAAAAAAAGGAATAATCTACACAATTTTGTAAAAATCTAGAATTGGAAAAAATTGTTTTGAATATAAATAATTCAATTTATGTTTAGATTTAATTAAAGATATGGTTTTATATTGATTAGTTAGATCCAATTTTAGTTTAAAATTTAGGTTATAGTCAAATCGAGATTTGATTAAGAATGAAAGGTATTTGGTTTTAAGTGAAATTTAATCTAGGAATCATGTGAAAGAAAGAACTTGGTTGATTTGGTGGGAAAATATTATATTTTTGCAATAAAGAATATGAGGAGAGAAAATAAATGGGAAGAAGAAAAGGAAAATAAATAAGTAAAAAGAAAAAATTTAAATTGTTCAAAAAAAGTATAAGGATTAGTTTTAACAAATGAAAAATATAATACGTTAAAAAGAAAAAATTTAAATTGTTTAAAAAAGTATAATGATTAGTTTTAACAAATAAAAATATAATATATTAAAAGAAGTGAAGAAGGGAGGAAAAGCAGAGGAGAAGAATAATAAAATGAAAAAAAATTAAAAGAACATAAAATAAAAAAATTGCTTAAAACAAAAAAAAGATTAATTGTAGAATTTAACCTAAAATTTTTATTTGAAATGATAATTTAACTTGCCACGTTAGTTTACCGTTACACGTTAAAACAATTAACGACTCAATGACTAAAATATTATAACATAATAGTATAAGTGACTAAAATATAATATTTTAAATATAAAAAATATATCTTAAGATAAATAAAAGTGACTAATTTTTAATAGTTTCCTCCTTCGTCATCTCAATAATTTTGATCTCCTGCTCTCGGCGTGGTGTCAAGTGCTTTTGCGCTAGGTGGTTTCAGGTTTCATTTTGTTTTTTTAGGTCCATTAAGTCCTATAATTGCCCACAGTTGATGACAGGTCAATGTTCCCAACTTGAAAAATTAATGTCGGAAGTTAGTACAATAATTTGAAAAATTAATGCTAAAATTTAGCTCAATAAAATAAAATAATTAAAAGTGTAAATAATGAAAATTAATTACCATTGTGCTTTTTATTTTCGTTTGGTATAAATTATAAATATTAAAATATAGTGTACTCTCCAAAATCTGAAATTTGGTTTCTTATTTTTATTTTTAAGAATTTAAATTTTTAAATTTTAAAATTAAGGTGTAACTGTAAACATTGCTAATTTTTTTGTTAAATTCAGATTTATTACAAGATCATTTTCTAATTGCATGGTTAATAAGTGTCTTTTATTTCAAAATACCAAATAAATTTAACAAGAAAGATAACTGTATTAATAACTGGACTTGAATTTTGACATTTAAAAATAAAAATTTAAATTTCTAAAAATAAAAATAAGAGGATTAAATTTTCAATTTATAGATAGAAATATTTATGAGATTTTAGCGGATTATAAATCACGGAGGGAATAACAATGAAGGGTTTGAATATTAATTCGCAGTAGGATGCCAACAAGAGGTCGAAAGAATTATCCCTTGGCAGTATCTTTAGTTTCTTATCATTGAAAAATTGAGTAAATTGGTCTTTTGAAAGTGAAACAATGATGCGTTGATTAATTTCTGTAATAAATTATGTGAAATTATGTGTTAAACTGTGATTTGTTGAATTATAAAATTAAAAAATTGAAAAATATATAATATTTAAAAATTTTAAAATCAAAATATAAAAAAATTATAAAAATAATATGAAGCAATAATTATAAAAATATTTTTAAAAATTATAATATACTAATTTTTAAAAAGTCATAAAATTATTATTAAGTTTATAATCTTTTCTTAGTTCAATGAAGAAAAATTCTTTGACCTGATTCATTAAAATGTAATTATGAAAAAAAATTCTATTATACATGTATGCGTATAAAAATCATGTATTTAAAATATAGATGTGCGTTTAAAAATAATATATAATAAGTAAAATAATGCATGATTTGAAACTAAGTAATAACAAAGGAAAAGTGCTTAATTTAAGGTTTTATAATGCATTTAGAGTTGGTTCAAATCCAATCACATGTAGATTTTTATATTTTTTAAATAAAAAGATTAAAATACTCTTGAATAATATAACTTATTTTAATTACGGAAAAACATTCGTAATTTTTCTAACTAGGTTGGTGCTTGGTTGACTCGTGACATAAACTCGCTTAAGGGCTTAAATAATAGTATAGATGATAAATGTAATAAAGTGTGCATAATAAAATAAAATAAAGTTTTAGTTTAGTGGTTAATTTAATGTTTTATTAATGCATTTAGAGTGGATTCAAATCCAATCACAAGTAAATTTTTATTGGTTTCTTTTAAAAAATAAAAGACTAAAATACCCTTGAATAATATAACTTATTTTAATTACGGAATGACATTTTCTTAATTTCTCTAACTGAGTTGGTGCCTTATTGACTTGTGACACCAACTCAGTCAGGGGCTTAAATAATAATAAGTATAGATATACAATTGATGGAGGTAATAAAGTGCGAATAATAAAAATTGAAATGTATAAAAAATATAAAAATAAAACATTGATTGAGTGGTAAATTAAAGGTTTTACTAATCTAATTAGTTTGAGTTCAAATTCCTCGATATGCATTTTTATTAATTTTTTTAAATTAAAAAACTAAATTATCCTCAAATAATATAACTTATTTTAATTATGGAAGAGTATTTCCGTAATTTTTGTAACTGAGTTGGTGACTCGATTGAGAGTAACATTGGCTTGTCACAAAGTGTACTGACAATTTAAGTACTTTTCGGCACTTAACGAGCTTGTTTTCTAGCCATTTTAGTATCTTTTATTGCATTTTCAATTTTCTTAGCTTAGAGTTAAATTATAGCAAAATAAGTGTTTTTACGCAATATTTCGAGTTAGTTGACCTATTGGGCCAATATCGACCTTAAGGTGGTTTTAATGAGCTTCATTGAGTGTGCAGGACACCTATTTCTAGGCCCAAAAGCATAAGGAACGACAATTGAGTTGCAACACAACCGAGCCAATTCTAGAATTAACATTCGAAGTTGTGTGTCGCAACACACATAAGTTTGTGTCGAGACACATGGCTGACGGAGAGCAAAAATTAATCAAGTGGGTTTCCATCCACACAATCAATATTTAGTGTAATTAAGACCTATATTTGACCTAATTAAGCAACTACCTTTACCTATAAATAGGAGGCTTATGCTCAATTAGAAGGGTCACCAGTTGGAGGCCAATTCTTAGGGTTTAGTTATTAGATTTAGTTTTAATTAGGTTTTAAATCAAGTTCTATTTTATTTTAATTTATTTTCAAAATAATTTATTTTCTTGTTCTTCAACTTTGATTCGATTTGAGTCCAAGACTTTTTTTTTTAAGTATTTTTCTAATTTTCTTTCACTTTTTTCTTATCAACGACGATATTTTGTTAGCTGTTAAAGGATTTCGTGGTATGAGTGCATTTAGCTTATCAAATGGAGCAATTTCTATTCCTCTCTCATTTGAATTTATTTGTGTGTTTGTGCATGATTGAATTAATTCGAGGGAATATGGGAATTGTATTCATGAGTGGTTAAGTCCTTTAGGGAGATTAACGAACAGATGTGGGGGTGATTAATGGAAGAATGAGAGTTTCCCATAGGAAGTAATCTTGGTTAAACGAGGTCGAGAGATAAGTTTGCCAAGTAAATCGTGATTTATCCCGGTCAAGAAAGTGAGGTCAAGAGATAAGTGAGTGCTGGTTGATTAATTAATTAGTAGAGGTCGAGATGTAATATTGATCAATTAATAACTAATTCACTAATAAAACCCGAATTCGAAAGTTAATTGCAACCACCAAAGTGAGTTAATCTTCTACTTGTTATTCGAGAGTTTTTTGTTTTAGTAGTTTTGTTTTCATTTATGAATTTAATCTTTAGTCTTAATTATCGTAATATAATTGTTAGTGACTACTGTTTAAACATGTTACTGTAGAAGACATTTTTAGATTTAATTCAACCTCCCTTAGGTACAATCCTCGAATGCTTATTGGTGTTCCGTTGTAACACAAAACTATATTATAATTTGACCTGTTCCCTTGTAGATACTGCATTTCATTGGATATTTTATTTGCACGATTTTTACTCTAAACGTTCACATGTTTGGAGGCAGTCAAACACCAACTTAGTAAAACACTTAATTAAAAGTATAGATTTGACAATTTGACTTAAACACATTAATTTCCATTTTCAGACTTAGTTTAATGTTTATTTTTGTTAACACATTAAAGTTGTTGGCATCGTTGTTGGGGAGGTTTTGGCGTTAAATTTAAATTTATTTTCTGCAATTAGTGGGATAATTAGGAAAACTGAAAATTATAGATATGACTTTTATTTTTAATTAGATTTGATTTTTATTTTTATTTACCTTGCCTACTAATTAACCATGGATCAAGTTGATGATGATAGTAGTTGGGATAAGGAACATGAGATGCTCGCATGGTACGATGGTGAATAATACTGTAACAAAGGATCAATTTGGGCAACTAGAACTTCAACAAACCACTGGAGTTTTGATAAGGATAACAATGTGACTAAATTTTCAATCGAACCTCATGGTGAGTTGCATGGGATATCTTCACGGTACAATGAAAGACATGTTAACGAAGAGCTGAGTTGGTCAATTGGAGCCTCGATGAATCAATAGAGTTATAGCGGAAAGCTTGCATCGTGCAACACGACTTTGCTATCTGTCTTCGAGAAGTGTTCAGGCATGTCAAATATGATGGAACAAATGATGAAAATGCTCCAACAAATATCTGAGGCGCTACCTCCACTAGAAGAGGTCGGGTAAGATGTTCCCAACTTTGATCATGAGGACCATTGTACTGTCATTGAGCATCCAGAAAGAAATTGTAAAAGTCAACAAGTGTTTGGAACCAAAGACCATGAGGATGCATTGATCATAACCGAAGAAGTCTCTAATCCAATTGACATAGTTGTAGAGGTAGAAGTAGAATTAACCACTAAC
The DNA here is from genome assembly GCF_025698545.1 of Gossypium raimondii. Lineage (NCBI taxonomy): Eukaryota > Viridiplantae > Streptophyta > Magnoliopsida > Malvales > Malvaceae > Gossypium > Gossypium raimondii. Next base: position 26,468,978 of record NC_068566.1, on the reverse strand, counting down.
CTAGAGCTTAGCTCGAATATGAATGAAAGTGTAGAAGAGCCATTACACTTTTTGGCCATACCCAATGAGGTGCCACCCTAAGGAGTCGAGAGTTCGTTTCGTTTTCATTCAATGACGGAGGTAAAGCTTAAGTAACCAAAGCTTCTTGTGACATGGAGGCAAGGAAGCTCGAGGCAATAATACCTCAAAAAACAATTTGGGGTTGGTTCTGATTTGACATCAAATGACTTGTTATGTGGATGTCACGCCAATAAAAAATAAGGCAACATCAATGGCAATGATCGAAAGTGTTGGTTTATAAATCTGAATGGGAGAACAAATGAAGGATCAAAGTGTCGAGGACCAATTAAAGTTATTCTTCGGTGGTGAAATAGGTTGTCCCAATTTTGAAAATGGGAATATAATTTAAATTGTTTTAATTTAAATTTTCTTTATTTTCATTTCTTCAATTTTTATTTGATTTCGAGTTTATAATTATGTGTTTTTATTTATTACTACAGTGGTTGCTGAGCTCAGGGGGCGGGGGTTACTTTGAAAGGCATTTTTGAATAGGCACAAATTGAAGAGTTTGACACAACAAAAAAAAATACAATTTTGGAACCTTTCAGGGCGTGTTTGCGACATAGGTACTCCTATGTTGTGACATGCAACTTCAAAGTGTCAGAATTTGAAAACCCTAACTTCGAACAAAAAATCTTGAAAATTCCAAGTCTGTGTTGTGACACGTATGGGCTGTGTTGCGACATAGAATTTCAAACCAAAAAAACTTAATAAATTAGGGTCGCGTGTTGTGACACCCCATTATGTCGCAACACGACATCATATTTCTGCAATTACCGGTTAGCTTCTGCACGACCCGTCAAATTCCATTTAAATACCAGCCAACTTTCAGCCTTAGAGGTATTTGTCAAAACACCCAAAAGAGAAAACCATTAACCTCTAGAGTCGCCAAACCTCCATCCGCTCCTAGCTACTTTGAGTTTTCACATCCAAACCTCATTTTTTTGTTGGTAAGTTTGCTTTTCTTTGTGTGTTAGTTCGTTTTCTTTGTTATTTATTCTCTTTGCAGGTAACAAGAATCGCATTTGGCTCAGAGAATAGCCCAACATGAAACAAGGATAGATGTTCTGATTTTGTTCTTTGTTATATGTACCTTATTATTTATTGTGCTTGATTAAATCTGTTCAATGGCACCCCGAAAAATACAATAGACTACAGAAGCATTGAGTGAAATCGATGTCGATTGATTCTACAATCTGGAAGTGGAACGGTTTTATTTACAAATGAATGGTTGTACTTTCATACAAGAACGAGAGTTCGAAACCTAGATGATTGCCTGTGACAAAATATGGGAGTTGGTGGATTTCCATCATTGGCGAAATTTCTATTCGACCCCAAGTGAACTGACTGCTGACTCGATAGTCTATGAGATTTACGCCTCCCTAAAAGAAAGAGAAAATTGTAGATTACGGAGTGAGATCTTGACCCACGTCACAATTCGGGGTAAGCTCATGCTAGTTACTCCCCGTGAGATATGTTGTTGTTATGATGCTCTATTCCGTGCCTTAGATTTTCTTGACTCTATTAGTTTAAATATGTACCGATATAATAAATTACCTTATAGACTGGCGAGGGGAGTGGACTCGCCAAGCTAGCACGAATATCCCCATTACATTTCATCAGGCTAGTATGTTCTTGATTGCTGTTTGTGAAATATTCGAATAATATGGAAGTGTACTGATAACTCTTCAAAAGAGTTATATTTCATGCCTTTAAATCTAGCTAATTGTCTATACTTAGGTACATTTAGTTTCATTTTAGGACATTCCATTATTATTTTTCTTGTTTTAGCATTACATTAGGAGGTTGGACTATACTTAAATGTTAGTTATTTTTAATTTCTTGTGGAAGGGTTGTGTGTGGTAGTGGATTCGCAGGTGCATGATGAGGAATGAGAAGTAAATGAGTGAAGGTTTGCGGGGGTAAAGGGTTGGACAGTTTGTCAACACGAATACCGTGGCAATGCTGAGAAGATGTCCAGTTAGCACTCAAAGCGTACTGGTCTTAGGCCCAGTTGAACTTGTACCAGATATATCTACTTGAAAAAGAGGAAAGAAAATCAGGGCTATTGGATTTACCCTAGGGAAAACAATTATAAAAGCCAAAGGAGGAAACATTAAAAGGGGGTGGAATAAACAAAAAGAGAAAAAAAGGGAGATTCTTAGGCAAAAAAATGGGTAGTGGCTAAGTGGAGACAGCAAGAAGAAGACGAAGACAGTCCCTTTCAGCCACCATAGGACACTGCATCGCTAGAGTATGGACTGGATAAGTGGAAGCTATCTTCCCAAAGTTCTTCCGTTATTTCTTGATTACTCTTTGTGAATTGATTTGATGAAAATGATGTTGAATGATACTTTGGATTTGAATTTTATTTGCCAACCCATGAGTTAAATCTCATAGGGTTGTGATTACTTGATGAAAATCTTATTTTCTTTAATGACTGAAGCGTAGATCTTCTTTAATACACTGTTTCATTCAATGGTTTTTTTACAAAATTGCATGTTTGCAAACTCTAGACATAGATGAATGTACAACATGTCCATTAAATTAATCTAATTCTGAAAAGGTTAGGTTAATGAGATTGAAATTGAATGATATGAGCAAGTGTTCAACCGAATACTTGTAGTAGCCTCTAGACATACAGTAGCGTTAATATGGAAAGAAAACAAAATAGTGCAGGGTACCGTGCTAAGTGCCTATAGACATATATCGCTTAAGGTAAGGTAACTTGAGGTCTTGTTCTCAAAAGAAGCAAGCCATTTTAGAACTCTTTTGAGTAGTAGATTGAGTATGATTTTGCTGAGGCATTACTGTCAGTAAAGGCTGATTCTTATTAATCCCGACCTTCCAAATCAACATTGCAGACCCTCTATCCTTTGTCGTAGTATATTTGCCATAGCATTTTTAGTTGTTTACTTGTTCGTTTTCATATTATTCATGTAATTATTCTCAAATTTGCTATTACATTCTTACTCTTGTCTTGTCATAGAATTTTCCATTATTTATCAGTTACACATATTGCACACATAATTATTCCTTCAAATTACCACTGCATTCTTATCATTATTTTTGTCATAACATTAATCATGCTCATTATAATAAGTCGAACATTTTATACCTAATTGATCCCTATGGAGACGATCTCACTTATCACTTTATTACTTGATTCAACATGTATACTTGCACAATTCGCATATCATTTCACACACGACAAGTTTTTGACACCGTTGCCCGGGATCAACAATTGGGTGAAATTTGGTTTTGTTATTTTCTTTTTTTCTTAGTTTTAGCTAACTTAGTTTATATTTAATTTCTACAGGTTTGCTGTCAGTGTATGAGAAGAGGCATTCCTACTAACGAAGAGTATCCTCTTGACCCAGAGATTGAAAGACCTTTGCGAAGGAAAAGAAGGGAATTACATAATATGGCTAGGTAGGGAATGATCCTGGTCTGAATGATCCATTGAATCCAAATGGTTAGGATGTTAATCCTCCTATTCATCATATTATAGATGATTGAGACAGACAAATTCGGGGACATGTTGTTTCAATTTTTGATGATATGAATCCAGGGATAGTCAGACCACACATATAAGCTCAGCAGTTTGAGCTAAAACTAGTAATGTTTTAGATGTTGCAAACATAGGACAGTTTGATGGATTACCCATTGAAGATCCAATATTACTTTTAAGAATTTTTCTAGAAGTCTGTGACTCGTTTAGACAACAGGGTGTTCTGAAGATGCTTTGCGCCTTAAATTGTTCCCATATTATTTGAGAGATTGTGCAAGAGCGTGGCTGAATGCTTTGCCATCGGGAATAGTGGCATCACGGAATGATCTTTGCCAAAGATTTTTTCTATGGTATAATCCACCAAATATGAATGCCAAGCTTGGAAATGACATCACATCTTTTTGGCAATCTGAGGATGAAATGCTATATGAAGCTTGGGAATGATTGCCCAAGTATCTTTAAAAATGTCCGATGCATGGATTCCAGCACTGGACGCAGATGGAGATATTTTATAATGGGTTGAATGCACATTCAAGGATGGTAGTTGATGCTTCTGCCAATGGTACCTTATTGGATAAATCTTATAATAAAGCATATGAGGTTTTGGAAAAGATTGCCAATAATGATTATCAATATATGACCACAAGAGTTGGGATGGGTAAGAATGCTACTAGTACCAGGAGCTTGATGCAATCACTTCGTTGATAGCCCAAGTATCTTCTTTAGCTAATATGATTAAAATAATGAAAAGGCCTACTGCAGTCCAGGAGATGAAATCAGCTGAACTATCGTGTGTTTATTGCGGTGAAGACCATGTGTTTGATGAATGCCCATCAAACCCAACATCTGTATACTACATGGGTAAATTTAATCAGAATAATAACCCCTATTCCAACACCTACAATCCAGGGTGGAAGCAGCATCCGAACTTTAGTTGAAATAATTAATGTGCGGGGAATTTAAACAATGTTGCGAGACAAAATGCTAATAGTGCACCGCCTGGTTATAATCATCCTATGTCGAGGCAAAATGTTCAATAGGGTCAAGCATTATCTTCTACCTCTATTGAAGCATTGCTGAAGGAATATATGGCTAGGAATGATGCTATAATTCAGAGCTAGCCTGCATCCCTCAAAGCTCTTAAGAATCAAGTGGGGCAGATAGCGAATGCTTTAAATTCGCGGCCACAAGGAGCATTGCTAAGGGATACCGAGAATTCGAGAACACAAGGGAAGGAATAGTACAAGGCCATCACTCTTAGAAGTGGGACATACTTGGATGATGTTGTTCAAGACACCATTGTAGAAAAGGACAACTTTAGACTCAACCATGGAAAGAATTCATAATCAACTGAAAAGCATACTGCACCTAAAAAGGGTAAACAGAAGAATGTTACAGCAAAATCAGGTCACGTTGCCAACAAAAATGCCACAGCAAAACAATATTAGCAACCTGAAGGATGTCCACCTCTACCTTTTCCTCAATGATTCCATGATTCTAAACAAGATGTTTAGTTCAAAATATTTTTGGATGTTTTGAAGCAATTCCAAATCAACATACCGCTAGTATAAGCTTTAGAGCAGATGCCCAATTATGTGAAGTTCATGAGAGATACACTATCAAAGAAGCACAGATTGGGAGAATTTGAGCTATTACTCTCACTGAAGGGTGCACAACAATGTTGATGAATAAATTACGACCAAAGTTGAAGGACCCAGGGAGTTTCACTATCCCATGTTCAATTGGAAATCATTATGTTAATAAGGCATTATGTGATTTAGGAGCGAGTGTAAATCTAATGCCTATGTCTATTTTTAGGAAGTTGGGAATTGGGAAAGCAAGACCTACTACGGTGATGTTGCAACTGGCTGATCGATCCTACGCACATCCGAAAGGTAAAATTGAAGATGTGTTGGTAATAGTAGATAAATTTATTTTTCTTGCAGATTTCCTTATTTTAGAATGTGAAGTTAACCAAGATGTGCCAATTATGCTTGAAAGACTTTTTCTTGCTACTGGCAGGACTTCAATTGATGTACAAAATTACGAACTAACCATGAGGGTAAATGATTAGTAGATTACTTTCAATGTGTTTGATACTTTGAAATATGTTGATGAGAATGAAAAATGCCATGCCATTGAGTTAATAGAAACAACAGTAGAGGAAGAGTTTGCAAAATTTTGCCACAGAAGTTCTTATAGTGATGAAGACTTACCTGAGCAGAGCGACATAATAATTTTTGAGGACATTGGTGAACTTATGGAAGCCAAACAGTTTGTGGATAGACCGGGAAGAAGTTTGAATTATTATATTTATCAGATCACTCTTTTAATCCTCCTAAACCTTCTATAGAGGAACCTCCCAAACTAGAGTGGAAACCTTTGCCATAGCATTTAAAATATGCATATTTATAAGACAATAACACTTTACCAGTAGTAATTTCTATGAAGTTGACACCCGAGTAAGAGGTCAAGTTGTTAGAAGTCTTTCGACGATCTAAGAAGGCATTAGGATGGACCCTTGCTGAGATAAAGGGAATTAACCCTGCTCTTTGCATGCATAAAATTTTGTTGGAGGATTTCCAAAGCAATTCTGTTGAACAATAGAGAATACTGAATTTGATCATGAAAGAATTTGTCAAGAAAGAGGTTATAAAGTGGCTTGATGTTGGCATTATTTACTTGATTTTAGACAGCTCATGGTTGAATCCTGTACAATGTGTACCCAAGAAAGGAGGAGTCACAATAGCGAGTAATGATAACAATGGGCTCATTCTAACTCGTACTATCACTAGATGGAGAGTATGCATGGATTATTGCAAGCTTAACAAGGTAATTAGGAAGGACCATTTCTCCTACCTTTTATTGATCAAATGTTAGATAGATTAGCTAGGAAAGCTTTCTACTATTTTTTGGATGGTTATTTAGGGTATAATCAGATTTCCATCACTCCTAATGACTAAGAGAAGACCACCTTCACGTGTCCATATAGAACTTATGCATTTAGACGAATGCCATTCGGGTTATGTAATGCCTTGGCAACCTTTCAGCGTTGTATAATGGCCATATTCTCAAACATCGTAGAAAACTTCCTTGAAGTCTTCATGGATGATTTCTCTGTGTTTGGCAATGATTTTGAGGATTGCTCAAAAAATCTGGAATTGATTCTTGCCATTGTGAATAAACAAATCTTGTTTTGAACTAGGAAAAAGGCCACTTAATGGTTCGTGAAGGAATTGTTCTGGGGCATAGGATATCGCAGCAAGGGATTGAAGTGGATAGAGCAAAAATTGAAGTAATAGAAAAATTATCACCTCCCACTAGTTATTTAGGTCATATAGGATTTTATAGAAGGTTCATTAAGGATTTCTTAAAGATATCCAAACCCTTGTGCACCTTACTGGAGTAAAATAGACATTTCAATTTGATGAACATTGCTTGGTAGCTTTCGAGGAATTAAAGAAACGACTGGTAGCAGCACAAATTGTAATAGCTCCAAAGTGAACACTGCCTTTTGAACACATGTGTGACGCTAGCGATTATGCTATTGGGGCTGTGTTGGGGCAAAGGAAAGACAAAGTACTACGTGTAATATATTATGCGAGCAGAACCCTGACCTCTTATCTAGTTGGTTCCAAGGTCAAAGTCTACACAGATCACTCTGTTATTAAGTATTTGGTGATTAAGAAAAATGCCAAGCCAAGATTGATTAGGTGGGTACTCTTTTTGTAGGAGTTCGACTTGGAAATTAGAGATCGAAAGGAAACTAAAAATCAAGTGGTTGATCACTTGTCAACGTTAGAATCTGGAAATGAAAATGGTAATGACAAACTTATGAAAGAAGACTTTCCAGATGAGCAACTGTTAGTTGCCATGACATTACCTTGGTATGCTGATATAGCGAAATTTTTAGTAAATGGTGTGATGCCACCTGATCTCAACAGCCAAAGAAGACAGAAATTCCTTCATGATGCCAATCATTATTATTGGGGTGAACCCTTCTTATTTAAGCATTGTACTGATAAGATAATTAGGAAGTGTGTCCTTGATGACGAAATGCATAGCATTTTGCAGCATTGTCATTTAGCTCCTTCGAAGGACACTTTGGAGGAATGAGAACCGTTGCCAAAGTACTTCAGTCAAGATTTTATTGACTGAGTCTGTTCAAGGATGCTCATGAATTTTATCAGTCGTGTGACTGTTGTCAGAAGACAGGAAATCCATCTAGGAGACATAAAATGCCACTACAGAATATTCTAGAGATCGAGTTATTTGATGTATGGGGAATAGACTTTATGGGTCCATTTCCACCATCAATGGGCAAGCTATACATACTGTTGGTAGTAGACCATGTCTCTAAGTGGGTCGAAGTTGTTACGCTTCCTACTAATGATGCAAAGTCAGTAATGAAGTTCTTGCACAAGAACATTTTCACAAGATTCAATATGCCTAGAGCCATTATTAGTGATGAAGGATCTCATTTTGATTGCAAGCTAGTGGCTAATGCGATGCATTAGTATGGGGTGAAACATAAGATTGCCATGGCATATCATCCCCAAACAGATGGACAAGATGAGATTTATAACAGAGAAATTAAAAATTGTTTAGAAAAAGTGGTAAACCCAACTCATAAGGATTGGTCCTCCAGACTGGATAAAGCTTTGTGGGCCTATCGTACTGCATTCAAAACACCATTGGGGATGTCACCTTTTAAGCTTGTTTATGGAAAGCCATGTCACCTACTTGTTAAGCTCGAGCGCAAAGCATTTTGGGCTGTTAAAAAGCTGAACATGGATTGGGTCGCTACTGGCCATAAAATGTTGTTAGAACTGGATGAAATGGAAGAATTCAAGGGAAGGCATATGAAGTGCTAAACTGTACAAGGACAATATCAATCATTGGTATGATAACAGAATTATGCCAAGGAAATTTGAACCAGGGCAACAGGTGTTGTTGTTCAGCTCTAGGCTCAAATTATTCCCTGGTAAGTTAAAATATCGCAGGTCAGGTCCCTTTGAAGTAGCTCAAGTATACCCGTACGGAGCTGTTAGTATCAAAGACCTAAAAATGGGAGTCACATTCAAAGTTAATGGACAACGCTTGAAACACTATTTGGGTGCTCATGTGGATCGTGACAAGCAATCTATTGACCTTCGAGATGTTTGAGTTAGCAGTTTTGTTTTTATTTTTCCTTTCTTTAATTGCTTTACTTTCATTTCATTTTTATTATATGTTATCATTAATTATTTAATGTGTTTCATTTATGTTTTTATCTTTGAAGAATGAGCAGTTTTTCTAAATTTCTGGAGACAGAATAAAAGTGTGGGATTATCAATTGTGATACTAAGAGAACTTTATCGCAGCATCTAAGAAGGAAATATGCCATGAAAAACTGGGTAAATGAATGTCGAGGCACGAGGTAACATGGGTTGACCGGACAGAGAAATTCTAGGGAGGGATTTTTGGACAGCTGGGCCCATTCTGTTACTTGGGTAGCCCTAGGAGGAAAAGCCAAAACATTTATTTTAGGGCTAGGTCACCTCACATTCCCTCCCCAAAAAAAATCCCCTTATTTTTCCCTCCTCCTCGCCACAAAGATTACTCTGCACGTTTTATTTTTCTGAACTGTCAACATTATCTCCTCTACTCACCTCTTTTCAACTGCTCACGTCTCTTACGTTTCCTACTAAGTTTCCATATTTATAATTTCTTTCTCTTCAACTTCTCTTACATTTCCTCAAACCATATTTTTTGATATTTCTTTCTGTCCTCTTTCAATGGCACGAGTAAAGGCTGCTTCAAAGGCTGCTAAATCATTATTGGCCAGCACTACCCCATCGAAAACCTTTTTCAATAGTGCCACGACTACAAAATACAACAATAACATCTTAAAGCACCCTTTTTGTTTCGAACAAGGGTTTTTGTTCAAGGACGAACCACACATGGGCTATGATGAGTCTGTGTCATTCATCATAGAGAAGCATAGGTGGAGTATTTTCTGTTTGTACCCTAAGGACATTTTTGGAAATTTGTTCATGAATTTTATGCATATGTTAATTCACCTAATTCTCCTTTTATTTATGTTCATGGTACTTTAGTTCTGTTTGATGAAGATCATATTAATGCCCAGTTTGGGATCACTAATGTGCAAGATGAACACACACCCTTCGTTGACAATGTTACTGCTGATGGATTGACTCAAGTCTTGAATGATTTATGTGTCGAAAGTATGCGTTGGACTGTTTCCAGTCAAGATTGCTATACCGTTGATTGAGACAAACTTTAGATTGTGAGAACGATAAATAGTGAAACTCATATAAAAGCGATAAAATGAAAATTTTGATTGAAAAAAATCAAGTGGTAACGATAAAACTTATCTCCTTTGACAACATAAAATTTTAAAATGAATACTCGCGGTGTTAGAACTAGGGGAATGAGAGCACGTGTGGAATTGGGTCAAGGAACCCAAATTGACTTATCCGCGTCTCGGGTGCAAATCCCTGAGCCTGTTGACGAGAGTCAACAAGAGCCTGTGAATGAGGCTGTATCGCATGCCATGTTACGAATTTTGGAACAAGTGGTTGGTGCCCACCTGTGGCAAGTGACATCCGGGTGAGTGTTGGAGAGGCATGGGTGCATGCCTAAAATGTGGGTCACTAGACCATAAGATTCGAGAATGTCCTCAGTTGAATGAGTCGGTGCAAGCACAAAGCCAGAATCGTGCACCAAATTAGAGAGCTGGTCAGTAGCCACAATGAGCTCAAGGACAAAATAGAGGTGGTAATACGTAGTAGATATGATGAGCATCGGGTCAAGGTGCTAATCGAGTTGATGTGAGGCAACCGACACTTGTGTAAGCGGCTAGGCGCCGAGAGGATCGTGATGCTACTGATGTGATAACAGGTACCTTTACTATTAATGACATTCCTTATTTTGCATTGATAGATAATGGTTCTACCCATTCATATGTGTCTTGTATGATGGCTGAGAAACTGGGTATTTGAGTAGAGGAAATATAAGTAATGTGACAGTACTTAGTCCCTTAGGACAATCTTTATAAGTGAACAAAATCTATAAACGATGCCCATTACAAGTGCAAGGTGAGGTGTTCCGAGCCGACCTTATGGAACTACCTTTTGGAGAATTAGATCTAATATTGGGAATGGTTTGCTTGAGCGAGCATCGAGTCATCTTGGACTTTGACCCTAAACGAATTACTTTAAGGACTACTTCTGGGAATGTGATTATTGTGGTTGGAGAGTGTCGGAATTATCTTACCAATGTGATTTCAAACTTGGTAGCAGAGAAGTTGGTCCGTAAGGGGCGTTTCATACATCTTGGACACAAATATGGATAGTGTTGCATTGTAGAACATTTGAGTAGTGAAAGAATTTCCTGACGTGTTTCTTGAAGAGTTACCTTGTAACAGCCTGTTTTCATTGGTGTCAGAAACAGTGGTTTTGAGACCACAATTCTGACTAGTGAATTACTATTTTAATATTGATTTAATGTATATAGGATTATATTAATGTCTTGTTAAAGTTTCATTAAGAAATTTTGATGTTTAAATGGTTAATTAAGTAAAAGGGACTAAATTGTAAAAGGTGAAAAAGATGAGTTCTATTAGTTAAAAAGGCTTAATGACTATGAAATATTAAACTAATGGACTAAGATAGTAATTATACCATTTAGGGAGTTAGTGGACTAATATGGACATGAATTTTTTGTTCTGTAAAGTTAATAACCAATGTTAAAATGGTAATTGAATAATTAAATTAAGACAAAAGAAACTAAAAATGGTATCATCTTCAACTTTGGCTTTCTCCACCAAAATTTGAAGAGAAAAACACTATTAGAATAGGCTTCAGCTTTCGGTCAAGTTTCTACCTTTCATGTAAGTGAATTCAAGCCCATTTTTAATGATTTTTTATGTTTTTGTGATCGTTTTAGCTTAATCTAGCTAGCTCGGAGGTTATTTTGTAAAATTGTTAAAGGTTTAGGGACTTGCCATGGATGTTTTTGAATTTATTTTGATGTTAGTTGATAGATTATTAATCTTTGTTATAAAATAAACATGTTTTGTTAAATGATTTTTGATGAAGTTTGGAAATAAGGATTAAATTATTAAAAGTATAAATGCATGGATTTTATTATGAATTTTTGATAATTGTGGGTTGTTTCAAGGTCCCTTGTAATATTGGTTAAGTTGGATTTAGGCTAAAATGGTTAAATTTCAACTTATGAGATTAAAGACTAAATTGTGAAAAGTTAAAATGTTAGGACAAATTTGTAATTTTGCATAAATATGAATTACAGAGTAAATTGAATCCTAGAAGTACTTATTGAATGAAATTATTTATTTAGATCAAGATAAACCAAATTTGGACTTAAATCGAGGAAAAGTGAAAACTTCGGGTTAGTGTTCGATTCTATTTCTACACCCTAGTTATCGAGGTAAGTTCGTATGAATTATGATCATTGTAATATTAGCTAAATTGACTAATTGTTATGTTATTTTAAAATAAATGATTCTATATATAAATGTATCCATGTTATGATGAATTGGCGGATAACCAGTCTTAGTTGGACCTTGAGAATTCTTAGGATTCGAATGACATGTCATTAGGGATTTCATGTTTGGGGTACCTGTCTTGAATGTCCTATCGATGGGTGAGGTCCTGCATTTGTTACAGATTCTCCACAGCATGTGTGAGCAGCATTGTGTAGCTAACATTCCTACCCACAACTCATGTGAGCAGGCCCATTTCATAGCTCGTGTGAACATTGATGTAAAGGAAATGTTACGGTTATATGGAAAGACAAACTATGTGTGAGCATTCCGGAGTATCTGATGTAATTCTAGATGGTTTAACGGGTAAGAAAAGGAAATGAAATGGGTAAGTATTCAAATGGAATGAATCTTGATCTTATGAAAAGATTTATGAGCTAAATGATGTATTTACATATGGAAATCTACTTATCTTATGGTTGAATTCATTTGTATCATGAACAAGTGTACTAACTTGTGAGTTTGATGATGTTGTATAGACTTATACTAAGTTTATGGCATTGGTAATGATTTATGCTTAATCTATGAATTGTATTAATGAAATGGTAAGTTATATTTAAGTTTATACGAGGTTACTAAGCACTCGTTGCTTACATTGTTACTTTACTTTGTTTTATAGGTTATCAGAAGCTTGATCGGTTGGAAGCTCGTTGAAGACCTATCACACTATCCAGCAATCATATCGGTAGATTTTGCATATTTTGGCTAAGGTTATTAATGGCATGTATAAGATCCTTGTAATGTATGTTTTAGTATGTTTAAGCTTTTGAGGTTATGTTGGTTTGGTGCACTTTAATGCCCTACCAAGTTATGTCATATTGGCCATTTTTAACTGCTTGTAAATAAGGTTCTTTTGGTATGTTTTGATGGCTTGCAAATGGTCATAGTTAAGTGAACTAAATTATGTGTTTGAGATATGGTCAAATTGCTTTGGTATGATTCTTAATGATTGATACAATTGTGGTGCTTTTGGATGACATATTGGTTAGATGATTTAAGATGTTTGGAATTGCATGTTTATGTGTGTTTGAATGATGTTTGAATCCCTTGAATGTGTGCCCAAATGGTTTGAATGGTTAGAAATGAATTGGACTTGAAATGGCTTGATTTTAGGTAAGCTTTTGGGTTCACACGACTTGGGACATGACCCCTATTTTCCAATTTTTCTAACTTTTTCTTAAAACTTCTGTTTCATTTCAATTTAGTCTCGAATTGCTTCTAACCTATTTTTAGAGCTTCGAAGGCTCAATTTAGGACAAAATGCATATGATTGATTGGTTTATAGTAAGTTTAATTTGTGTAATGTTATAGTGATAAATGCTTTTAGATTGATCGGTAATGCTCTATAACCCTAATTTGACAATGGAGACGAGTTAGGGGTGTTACATGTAGTTGTATCAGAGCTACGATTTAGTCGTGTAATGACCTGAAAGTCATGAGTGTCGAGAAACATACTTCAAGGACCCCGTTTCCGTGAATCGGGTTTACAAATATTTTCATGAAATATTTTTAGAGTTGCCTAAGGAGGGAATTGAATGATAGGTAGATAATTTTAGTATTAAGTGTTTAAATTAAATTAAGGGGACTAAATCATATAAGTGATACAATAGGAATTAAGTATGTAATAAATTTGGTAAAGGGATTTAATAAAGAAATAGACCATTAATCATATGATTTTTCTTTGATAGTGGATATTTATGAGAGTATGACATATGTTTTATATATATTATTTATATGTTTAAATTTAAGTTAGTGGAAACAAATAAAACAAAGGAAACAAAGGAAACAAATAGCTTATTGGAGAAAAACGAGAGAGAAAGAAATTGAGAAGCTTTACTTCTTTGCATGTCGAGTGGGTGAAGGGAGAAAGGATATTTGGCCATGGTTGCTTAGTTTAAAGCTCAATTTAGTTGGTATGCTTTGATCCTTTTTACTTGTATTTTATATTTTTGGAACCTAAGGATCATGACTTCACTTACCATGTTGGAATTTTTGTAATTAGTGAAGTTTGTGAAGATTGACATTGTAGGGAAACTAAGTTTTTGGTATTATTTTGTTGGATACTAATATTGGTGATTAAATAGACATTTTTGGTTAAATGATTTTAGCTAGTATTAGTTTCTAAGGATTAGAATGTTGAATTGTAAAAATAGCATGGTATTAAACTATGAAATATAAGATTTTAGGAACTGCCAATGAATCCTTATAGGATCGGTTAGCTAGAGAGTTTGATTTAAGAATGCTAATTAAGTGGTTTTGAATAGGGACTAAGTTATACGTGTAACTAAAGCTGAGTGCAAATGTGTAAATTATGATTAATGGATTAGTTGTTTAAATAGAAATGTTTTAAGGATTTGAATAAATTAAATTATTGTTTTAGTTGTTGATCAAGAAACAAACCGACTGGACGCAAATCGTGGAAAAAGTAAAGTACCGGAGTAGTTGTTTGCCTCACATCATCGATTAATTTCTGCTAAAGTAAGTTCGTGGTCTCAAACTTAATCTTTTTATTATCCATTTATTTAATTGGTAATTAGATTTATTTAAATATTCAGATACCAACTTATGTTCGTATTTTAATGATGGTGTTAATTAATGTGTGAGGAAATTGTGAAAATAAATAACTATTTATTTGTCGGTTTATTCGACTAGTGCTGGGCGTAATTCTCATTGGTAAATCCAACTAGAGTTTGGCTCACTATTTATTCGTTGGTTTAACGGACTAGCGCTGGGTGCAAATACCGTTGGTATATCCAACTAGAGCTAGGCTCACTAATTATTTGTCGATTTATTCGACTAGCGCTGGACGCAAATACTGTTGGTATATCCAACTTGAGTTGGGCTCCCTAATTATTTGTCGGTTTATTCGACTAGCGTTGGGCACAACTTTCGTCAGCTTATTTGACTAGTGGTGGGCACACATTTGTCGATTCATCTGACCAGCACTGGGAGCAAAATCTTTTGCGGTTTACTTGCTAGGCACCGGGTGCCATGTATCAATTGGACTATACATCAAGGTTATATGAACCATTGAAAAAGGTTGGTTATAGATATTACTAAGAAAGAATTATATTTACTTAATTATATATGTATATATTCATTGAAATGTATGTTATATTTCTAAAAATAGATTATTAAGTTGTGAATTAAATTCAAATGCTTTATATATATTTGTGGTCATTCAAATAAGGGAAATCAAAATAATATGGATCCGTTCTCATGCTTACAGGTTAGGTATATAGTATATTCAGGCTTAGCATCCTACAAGAATCCAGTACTTAATGTCGGTGATGTTCTCTTTTTGTGTTTTTGGCATGTACCTAGGGAGTATTAATTGATTAAAATATTTTGTTTATAGATAGTTGTATATGATGTTTTGTAGTAGTATTTATGAAAATGAAAATGGTAGTTTGGTATGTTTGTATCTTGATGTTTAAGAATGCTTGAGGGGCTTATAATGCTTGTTTAGGTAAGTCCTAATTGTTGTGTATGGAATTTTGATACAAGATGTTGTCTTGGATATGGTCAATTTTTTTGTGTTTTAGGCACATAATAAAATGAATTCTTTATGCATGAAATTAGGTAATGATCACATGTTTTGGTAAATGTGGTGTTTTTATAATTGTGGTGCCTTTAATGGCATATTGGGTAGTTGATTTAGGATTGAAAATGGCATGTTGATATGTGTTTGGATGTTGTTTAGGTCCCTTTAAAAGTGTGCTTAAATAGGTTGAATGGATTTTAAATGGCTTGATTTTAGGTAAATTTGGGTCCACGCAGCCTGAGACACGAGCGTGTGTCTCAATCATGTGAGGCACACGGCCTGGCGAGATGGTCGTGTGTCATTTGATGTTTTCTTAGGTTGCAAGTCAGTGTGTTACACGGCCTAACACACAGGCATGTGGGGCAACTCAGTGAGTTACACGGCTTGGCACACGGACGTGTGACATGGCTTTGCACACGGGAGTGTGACACGGCTTTGCACACGGGAGTGTGACACGACTGCGTGACCCTTCTTAGTGAGTTACATAGGTGAGGACACGGGTTGGGGCACGATCGTGTGTCTCTAGTTTGATGTTTACACAGCCTGAGAGACGGGTGTATGTTTCAGCTGTGTGAGGCACATGGCCTAGCCATACGACTGTGTGACCCATGTTTTGCAAATTTTGCATGTTTTTCCTAAACTTTCCAAATTGTTTCAAATTGGTCTCGATTTGCTTCTAAGATATTTTTAGGGCCTCAAGAGCTCGATTTAGGGATAATATGTGGTTTATCACAGGATTAAATTATTGAATGATATAAAGTTTAAATGTTTCTGATTGTACAGTAATGCTCTGTAACCCTATTCTGATGATAGGGACGGGTTAAGGGTGTTACAAGGCTGTTCTCTGACTGAACGTAGCATGTATGGAGTCTAGAAGTACATGTCATTATATAACCTCTGATAGTATGGTAACTTCTGACTCAAAATGAATTATGTTTTTGTATAGATAAAAGATGTCATTCAACTGAGCTGATTTCGATGAGGTTGAGAGTAATGTGCAAGCCTTCGTACATGGACCACCTAGCAGTGGGCTCGTAGTTGAGGGTTGGGGAAGTGAGGCGAAAGAAGCCTTCTTCTAAATAATGTCTAACTGGTTTTTTGAGTTCTTTAAAATGAACCCGATGACTCAACAACCTTCAGCTCCTGTCGTACCTCAACCTGTCCCTATTATTCCTCAAGGTTTGGAACAAACACGTGTAAGAAAGCTTCCAGTTGATAAAATTTGTAATTATGGGGCTGAAGAGTTTCGCGGTAGAACTAAAAGCGATACTGAAAAAGCAAAGTTTTTGTTAGAAAGTACTGTGAGAGTTTTTGATGAATTGTCATGACTCCTGTTGAATGTTTAAAATGTGCTATATCTCTGTTGAAAGACTCTACGTATCAGTGGTGGAATACTTTGGTTGCTATGGTACCAAAGGATCGTGTGAATTGGGATTTCTTTCAAACAGAATTCAAGAAGAAATATGTTAGTTAGAGGTATCTTGACAAGAAACGAAAAGAGTTTCTCGAATTGAAACAGGGTCGTATGACTGTAGTCGAGTATGAAAGGGAATTTATGTGACTCAGCAAGTATGCTCGGGAATGTATACCATCAAAGGCTGTTTGAAGACGTTTTAAACGAAGATATGAAGTTGTTAGTCAGGATTCTAGAATTGAAAGAATTCGTGATTTTGGTAGATCAAGCACATAAAGTAGAAAAACTCAATAAAGCTAAAAGAAATATGGATTTTAAGGCTCATGACACTGGTAAATGACCTATGGGAAAGTCATTTTCATCTCCATCTAAGAAATCAAAGGAATTTCACAGTCGTACATCAAATTCAGTGGGATTCTCGGGAAGAGATA
The DNA here is from genome assembly GCF_025698545.1 of Gossypium raimondii. Classification (NCBI taxonomy): domain Eukaryota; kingdom Viridiplantae; phylum Streptophyta; class Magnoliopsida; order Malvales; family Malvaceae; genus Gossypium; species Gossypium raimondii. The sequence goes on along the minus strand of NC_068566.1, from coordinate 26,451,449 downwards.
AACGGAAGAAATATTTGATTTCGATAACTGAGTTTACATCTGTAGCTCGTGTAGGTAGTGTTTGAAATAATAAACCTGAATGTCAAATGCAATAGACGACATTTTGGGGAGTGTAGATTGAGAGACGAGTTGTGTTTTAAATGTGGTTCTTACGATTATTTCATTAGACACTGCCCTAAAAGATCTGATAAGGAGAAAGCTCAGAACAATCGTTCGAGTAACACGACTACGAGAGTGAGACCATCTAGAAATGCTGGTAATGTGGGTAATAGTCGAAGTGGAACGAAAGATTCTATGGTTTGATCTAAGTCTCAGGCACCAGCTAAGGCTTATGCGATTCGAGCTCGAGAGGGTGCTTCACCACCTGATGTGATTACTGGTACATTATTTATCTTTGATAGTAATTTTAATGCTTTGATTGACTCGGGGTCAACACACTCATATGTATGCACAACTTTAGTGTTGGATAAGAAAATACCTTATGAGTCAACTAAATTTGTGGTTAAAGTAACGAATCCTTTACGTCAGTATGTGTTAGTTGATAAAGTATATAAAAACTGTCCTTTGATGATTCAGGAGTGCAACTTTTTGGCTGATTTGATGTTGTTGCCATTTGATGAATTTGACGTGATTCTGGGTATGGACTGGTTAACTCTACATGATGCTGTTGTGAATTGTAGATGAAAGCAAATTGTGTTGAAATGTCAGCATTTTTGAAATAATCTGGGTTGAATCTAATAGATTTGATGTTACAACTAATGTGATTTTAGTTATGTCGATACAAAAATATGTCAGAAAGGACTGTGAGGTGTATCTAACTTATATATTTGATTCTAGGGCTTCAAAATTGAAACTAGAGTTGGATCTAACTGTTTGTAGATTCTTGGATGTATTTCCAGAAGAGTAACCAGGGCTACCACCGATCAGAGCGGTTGAATTTGCAATTGAGTTAGTACTGGGAACATCTTCAGTATCAATATCTCCGTATAGAATGACACCTACAAAATTGAACGAGTTGAAAGCACAAATTGCAAGAGTTAACTGACAGAGGCTTTGTTTAGCCTAGTTTTTCTCCCTGTGATGCTCCTGTATTATTTGTTAAGAAAAGGATGGGTCAATGCGGTTATGTATCGACTATCGAAAGCTTAATAAAGTCACGATCAAGAACAAATATCCTTTGCCATGTATTGATGATTTGTTTGATCAGTTGAATGGTGCGGATGTATTTTCAAAGATTGATCTCCGTTCTGGATATTATCAGTTAAGGGTTAAGGATTTGGAAGTGCCGAAGACTACTTTTAGAACCAGGTACAGACATTATGAATTTCTTGTCATGCCTTTTGGTTTGACCAATGCACCTGTGGTGTTTATGGATTTGATGAATATAATCTTCAGGCCGTATCTAAATTGATTTGTAGTTGTGTTAATTGATGATATTTTGATCTATTGCCGAGATGATATTGAGCATGCACAAGATTTGAGAACAATATACAGATTTTGCGCGATAAACAGTTGTTTGCTAAGTTTTGCAAGTGTGAGTTTTGGCTCTAAGTAGTTGGATTTTTGGGACACGTTGTATCGGTAGACGGTATTAGAGTTGACCCAAGTAAAATATTAGCTATAGTAGATTGAAAACCTCTGAGAAATGTTTCAAAAATCAAAAGTTTTCTAGGTTTAGCCGAGTATTATCAGATATTTGTTAAAGGATTTTTGATGATTTCTACGCCGTTGATGAAACTGCTTCAGAAAGATGTCAAGTTTCAATGGTCATAAAAGTGTTAGCAAAGCTTTGATCAGTTGAAAGCGTTGTTGACCAAAGCCCCAGTGTTGTTGCAACTAGAGTTCGGTAAGGAATTCGTGATTTATAGCGATGCTTCATTGAATTGTTTAGGCTGTGTTTTGATGCAAGAAGGCAAAGTGGTAGCTTATGCTTCGCGACAGTTGAAACCGTACGAGAAAAGTTACTCGACTCATGATTTAGAAGTTGCATTTATTATTTTGCTTTAAAGATTTGGCGACATTATTTGTATGGAGAAAAATGTTATATATTCATAGATTACAAAAGCCTAAAGTATTTGAGGTCGTAGAAAGAATTGAATTTGAGACAACACTGATGGTTAGAGCTGTTAAAAGATTTTGATTTGATCATTAATTATCATCCAGGAAAAGCTACTATTGTTGCTGATGCTTTAAGAAGGAAATCCTTGTTTTCTTTGACAACTTTGAACACTTAGTTGAAGTTAATTGATGACATTTCATTTATAGCAGAATTAAAAGCTAGACCGACATTTCTGCAACAGATTTTCAAAGCTCAGAAAAGTGACTCTGAGTTGATTACTAAACGGGAATAGATTGAGTCGGCAACTGATTCAAAAATTGTCTGGATGGTAGCTTGTATTTTCGAAATAGGTTATGTGTTCTGTGGAATTCTGATTTTATTCAGAAGGGTTAATAGGAAGCTCATAGTAATAATAAATCGCTACATCCTGGAAGTAACAAAATGTATGATGATTTGAAACAGATGTACTGGTGGCTAGGTATGAAATGAGAGATTTCAGAGTCTATGTCGAAATGTTTGTTTTGTCAGCAAGTCAAAGCCGAGCATCAGGTAGCTTCTAGAGTATTACAGCTTGTGATGATTTCAGAGTGGAAATGAGAATGAGTTACGATAGATTTTGTATTGGGATTACCTTTGTCTCCACAGACGAAAGATGCTATTTGGGTTGTTGTGGATCGTTTGACTAAATTTAGATATTTCATTGCAGTACTTACGGATTATTCACTTGAAAAGTTGGCACAATTATACGTTTCTGGGATTGTTAGACTGCATGGTGTGCCGGTGTCTATTATCTCTGATAGAGATCCACGATTTACTTCTCGATTTTGGAGTAAGTTACACGAAGCTCTAGGCACTCGATTGCATTTCAGTATAGCGTTTCATCCACAGATCGATGGTCAGTCTGAGAGAGTGATACAGGTACTTGAAGGTATACTGCGATGTTTTATTTTAGAGTTCGAAGGTAATTGGGAGAAATTTCTTCTGTTGGTTGAATTCGCCAATAATAATAGTTATCAGGTGAGCATTAAAATGGCGTCGTACAAAGCTTTGTATGGTCAGAAATGTTGAACTCTATTATACTGGACTGAGTTGAACGAGAAAAGCTATTTGGTGTTTATTTGATTCGAGAAACCAAAGAAAAAGTCAAAGCAAGACGTGATAGTTTCAAAGCTGTTTCTGACTGTCTGAAATCTTACGCTGATACAAAAAGAAAAGATATTGAATTTCAAGTTGGCGATAGAGTATTTTTAAAAGTATCACCTTGGAAAAAAGTTCTTCGTTTTGGATGAAAAGGGAAGCTTAGTCCGCAATTCATAGGGCCATATGAGATCATCGAGAGGATTGGACTAGTGGCTTATCGTTTGGCTTTACCGTCAGAGTTAGAGAAAATACATAACCTGTTTTGTGTATCGATGTTACTGTGGTATTGATCATACCCTTTACATGTGATTTCACTAGTTGATGTTGTGATTCAACTAGATATGTCATATAGTGAAGAACCAATCAGACTTTTAGCTTGGGAAGTTAAAGAGTTAAGAAATAAACGTATAACTTCAGTTAAAGTTCTCTAGCAATGTCACAGAGTTGAAGAGGCTACGTGGGAACCGTAAGAAGGTATGAAAATGCAACACTCTAACCTATTTTCTAGTAAGATTTTCAGGGATTTAAATTCTTTTATGGGAGAGTTGTAACAACCCGATTTTAGTGTTGTCAGAAAAAGTGGGTTTTGGGACCACAATTTTGACGAGTGAATTGTTATTTTAATATTTATTTAATGTCTACCAGATTATATTAAGGTCGTATTAAAGTTTCGTGAAGAAATTTTAATGTTTAAATGATGAATTAAGTAAAAAGGACTAAATTGTAAAAGGTGAATAAAATTGAGTTCTATTAGTTAAAAGGGCTAAATGAATATGAAATATTAAACTAATGGACTAAGATAGTAATTATACCATTTAGGGAGTTAGTGGACTAATATGGACATGAATTTGTTGTTTTCTAAAGTTAATAACCAAGGTTAAAATGGTAATTGAATAATTAAATTAAGACAAAAGAAACTAAAAATGGTATCATCTTCATTTTTGGCTTTCTCCACCGAAATTTGAAGAGAAAAACACCATTAGAATAGGTTTGAGCTTTGGGTCAAGTTTCTACCTTGCATGTAAGTGATTCAAGCCCCATTTTTAATGATTTTTATGTTTTTGTGATCATTTTAGCTTAATCTAGCTAGCCCGAGGGTTATTTTGCAAAACCGTTAAAGATTGAGAGATATTCCATGGATATTTTTGAATGTGTTTTTATGCTAGTTGATAGATTATTAATCTTTGTTATAAAATAAACATGTTTTGTTAAATGATTTTGATGAATTTTAAAAATAGGGATTAAATTGTTAAAATTTTAAATCCTTGGGTTTTATTGTGAATTACGGATAATTATGGGTTGTTTCAAGGTCCCTTGTAATATTGGTTAAGTTGGATTTAGGCTAAAATGGTTAAATTTTAAGTTATGAGCTTAAGGACTAAATTGTGAAAAGTTAAAATCTTAGGGGCAATTTCATAATTTTGTATAAATATGAATTATTGATTAAATTGAATCCTAGAAGTACTTAAGTGAATGAAATTATTTATTTAGATCAAGATAAACCACATTCGGACTTAAATCGAGGAAACGATAAAGCTTTGGATTAGTGTTCAATTCTACTTCTACGCCCTAGTTATCGAGGTAAGTTCATATGAATTCTGATCATTTTAATGTTAGCTAAATTGACTAATTGTTATGTTATTTTAAAACAAATGATTCTATATATAAAGGTATCCATGTTATGATGAATTAACGGATAACGAGTCCCGATTGAACCTTAAAAATTCTTAGGATATGAATGACATGCCATTAGGGATTTCATGTTTCAGGTGCTAGTCTTGAATGTCCTACCGATGGATGAAGTCCTGCATTTGTCACGGATTCTGCACAGCTCGTGTGAGCAGCATCATGTAGCTAACATTCTGACCTATAGCTCGTGTGAGCAGGCCCATTTCACAGCTTGTGTGAGCATTGATGTAAAAGAAAGGTTATGGTTATGTGGAAAGACACACTATGTGTGAGCATTCTTGAGTATCCGATGTAATTTTAAATGGTTCAACGGGTAAGAAAAGGAAATGAAATGGTAAGTATTCAAATGGAATGAATCATGATCTTATGAAAAGATTTATGAGCTAAATGATGTACTAACTTGTGGTCGAATTCATTTGTATCATGAACAAGTGTACTAACTTGTTAGTTTGATGATGTTGTATAGGCTTATACTAAGCTTATTGCATTTGTAATGATTTATGCTTAATCTATGAATTGTATTAATGAAATGGTATGTTATATTTAAGTTTATACGAGTTTACTAAGCACTCGTTTCGGTATGTATGTTTTGGTATGTTTAAGCTTTTGAGGTTATGTTGGTTTGGTGCACTTTAATGCCTTACGAAGTTATGCCATATTGGTAATTTTTAAGTGCTTGTAAATAGGGTTCTTTTGGTATGTTTTGAGGCTTGCAAATGTTCAAATTGCTTTGGTATGATTCTTAATGTTTGATACAATTGTGGTGCCTTTGGATGAAATATTGGTTAGGTGATTTAGGATGTTTGGAATGGCATGTTTATGTGTGTTTGAATCCCTTGAATGTGTGCCCAAATGTTTTGGATGGTTAGGTATGAATTGGACTTGAAATGGCTTGATTTGAGGCAGGTTTTTGGGTTCATACGACCTAGGACACGGGCTGTCACACGGCCGTGTGTCATTTGAAAAATTTTGATATTTCAAGTCAATGAGTTACACGACTGAGCACACGTCATTGTGTGTGGTAACTCAGAGAGTTACATGGCCTAGCACACAACCTACGCTCGACTGTGTGACCCTACTCAGTGAGTTATATGGGTGAGGACATGGGCTGGGGCACGGCCTGGCCATACGGCTGTGTCACCCCTATTTTCCAATTTTTCCAACTTTTTGTTAAAAATTCTATTTTGTTTCAATTTAGTTTCGAATTGCTTCTAAGCTATTTTTAGAGCCTCGAAGGCTCGATTTAGGGACAAAATGCATATGATTGATTGGTTTATAATAAGTTTAATTTATATAATGTTATAATGGTAAATGCTTTTTGATTGATCGATAATGCTCCATAACCCTAATCTAGCAACGAAGACGGATTAGGGGTGTTACATGCCTGGTCTACCTTCTGAATGTGAGGTCAAGTTTGGAATTGAGTTGCTGCTTGAGATAATATTGATGTCCATTTCATCCTATCGCATGGCACCTAAAGAACTCAAAAGCTTAAGGCTTAGTTACAAGAATTACTGGATCGTGGCTTCATAAGGCTAAGTGTGTCGCCGTGGGGAGCTCCGGTCTGTTTTGTGAAAAAGAAGGATGGATCTATAAGGCTGTGCATCGATTGCCATCAGCTAAACAAATTGACTGTGAAAATAAGTACCTATTACTGAGGATCGATGACTTAGTCGACCAATTCCAAGGTGCTACGGTCTTCTCTAAGATCGATCTGAGGTCAGATACTATTAGTTGCAAGTGAAGGAGGTTGATGTGCCAAAGACTGCTTTGATGACTCGGTATGGGCACTGCAAGTTCTTAGTGATGCCCTTCGGTCTTACGAATGCTCCTACCGCGTTCAGGGACTTAAGGAATAGGGTCTTTCAAACCTATCTTGATTGATTTGTTATAGTCTTCATCAATGATATCTTGATCTACTCCAAGTTTGAGTTCGAGCATGAGGAGCACTTAAGGTTGGTCCTTCAAACCTTATGTGAGAAAAAGTTGTATGCGAAGCTCAGTAAATGCAGGTTTTGGCTCTAAGAGGTAATGTTTTTGGGACACGTAGTATCTGTTGATGGTATTCGCATGGATCCAAAGAAAATTGAAACTATCTTGGATTGGAAGCAGCCTAAGAATGTTAGTGAGATTCAGAGTTTTCTCAAACTTGCTAGCTATTATAGGAGGTTTGTAGAAGGATTTTTGTTGATTGTAGCTCTGGTGACTAAGTTGCTGAGAAAGACTACACCGTTGAAGTGGACTGGTGAGCAGCAAGCTAGCTTTGAGAAACTTAATGCAGTTTTAACTCAAGCACCAATGTTTATTCATCCTGAGTCTGGGAAAGATTACGTGGTCTATAGTGATGTATCCTATTCTGGTCTTGGATGCGTGTCGATGCAAGAGGGGAAGGTTGTAGCTTATGTTTTGAGGCAACTCAAGCCACATGAGTGCTACTATCTAATGCATGATTTGGAATTGGCTATTGTGGTTTTCGCTCTTAAGATTTGGAGATACTATCTTTATGGGGAGAGATGTGTTATCTATACAGATCATAAGAGTCTTAATTATCTCCTCACCCAAAAGGAGTTGAACATAAGACAGAGGCGTTGGATCGAGCTTCTAAAAGATTATGACAGTACCATCGAGTACCATCTGGGTAGGGATAATGTTGTGGCGGATACGTTGAGTAGGAAGTCTATGTCAAAGTTGAGGGCAATGTTTGCTAAGTTGAGTTTATCTGATAATTGTGGTTTGCTTGCAAAGTTACAAGTGCGGCCAACTTTGATTGAGGAGATTAAGCTGAAACAGATTTTGGATTTGTCTTTAGATCCCCATGTGAAGCTTGTTAATGAGGGTAAGACTTTAGATTTTGCTTATAATTCTAAAGGAATCTTGTGTTATCGTGAAAGATTCTGTGTGCCTTCTGATTTGGAGTTGAGGCCATCTATACGTCGAAAAGCGCATAGTAGTTCCTATGCTATGCATCCTGGAGATAGTAAGATGTATAGAGATCTTTATGAGCAGTATTGGTGGCCGGGATTGAAATGTGATTTGATAGACTTTGTGGCTAGATGCTTGACGTGCCAACAAGTTAAGGCTGAACACCAATTTCCTTCGGGTTTGCTCCAGCCTACTCAAGTTCCTTAGTGGAAGTGGGAGCGTATCTCCATGGATTTTGTTAGTGGACGATGTTGAAGTCATCCAAGAAAAATTCTATTTGGGTGATTGTGGATCGATTGACAAAATACGGCCATTTATTACCTGCGCGCACCGATTATTCGTTGTCGAAGTTGGCAAGGTTGTATATCGCTAAGATTGTGAGACTACATAGGGTACCAGTGTCTATCATTTCTGATAGAGGTCCTCACTTTACGTTATGCTTTTGGAAGAGTCTGCATGAAGCACTCGGTACAAGATTGAATTTTAGTACTGCTTATCATCCATAGCCTGATGGACAGTCTGAGAGGGTTATTTAGATTCCCGAGGATATGTTACGAGGTTGTGTAATCAAATTCCGAGCTAATTGGAAAGAGCATTTACCTCTTGAAGAATTTGCTTGTAATAATTGTTTTTAGTTGAGCATTCAGATGGCTCCGTATCAGGCATTTATGGGCGCAAGTGTAGGACACCTTTGTGTTGGATAGATTTGGGAGAAAAGAAAGTGTTAATACGAGATTTAATTCAAGAGGATGAGAATAATGTGAAGATTATTCAGGATTGATTGAAAGCTGTATCAGATATATAAAAGTCCTACTCTAACTTGAAGAGAAGGGATATTGAATTTAATGTGGGTGATGAAGTCCTCCTCAAGGTTTCACCTTGGAAGAAGGTATTGATACGATCTCGGTTTAGTAGTTGAGTCCGAGTCATTTGGTTCCTGATCGTAAACGAAGAAGTAGATTAGACGAGAAGGAGTTAGAATATATTTGTGTACAAAGAAGTAAGATAAGTTTGTGCAAAGTTGGATGTGGATTTGGTTTAAGTCGAAATGGTATGAATAGAATGGAAGAGTTCGGTTTAAGATAATTAAGAAATGGTGTTTGGTTTTGGTACGTTTTGGTATTTGGGAATTGGTACGAAATGGTATGGAATTGGTATGAAATGGTATGGTATTTGGTACGAATTGGTAATGGTTCAAAGAGGTCAAGAATGAACCAACACTAAAGAAAAAGTGTCGACCCGAAACTTATAGGACCTAAATGAATTGGAAATGGTTGAAAAGGACCTTGACCCGATACTTAGGAAAGTATGAACCAAAGGTATCAAAGGTCAACGCCACACTCGGGTTTAAGGAGTGATAAGTTCGGAAAAGACTCGGAAAGACGCCACTAAAAGCTTAGATAAGTCTTACGGGTCTCGAACGAAATTTGAGAGAAAATGCCTCACAATTTTGGCAGCAATTCGCTAATTAAAAATGTCAAAAGTCCTTTACAAAGTAAAATTTCAGCTATTTATAAGCAACACCTAAGCTAGCCGAATGGTCACTTACATTCCTTAAAAATTAAGCAAATGAATCACTTAAATGAACTAGCTAGATTCGGTTGAACATGGAGCTCCATTAGACACCTTCTAGATGAAGCATTGGACTTAGAAAAACTTGGATGATGCATGGATAGCTAGGTTCGCCAATGGGCATAAATTAGCTCATTTATGTTATAACTTTTGGTGAAAGGTGACCAGCAATTAAGAGGATAATGAGCAGCCAATTCAAGTGTGAAAGCTCAACGTTGAAGAGTCATGGAGTGTGAACACATGGAACCGAAAAGCCAAGATGCATCCAGCAAATGTGAAAGGAATTAATGGGCAGCTTTGGAGTTGGAAACATTAGCTCCTTGGCGAATAGTCACCTAGGAATATTGAATTCACTCACCAATTTGATGCATGTATCTCCAGTGCAATGTATCTAACATGCATGCACCTTGCTAAAATGAATCTTCAAATTCGCTAACCTTGTTAAATGATCTCACACATTCGACCAACCTATATAAATAAGAAGAACTAAAATTAATATGATATTTAGCTGAACAAAATTAATATTAAAACCATGAAACATTAATTCGGTCAACTATATCACTAAAATCAGCTCATTAAATTCGGCAGCTTTAAAGCAACTTAAAATCATGTAATAAAACTTGACATATTAAAAACATGCAACAAACATATTAATAAGCTGTAATAAACTAATTAAATCGACTTAAATAAATATTCAGCTATTAAATTAATGTCTAGTTGATATTAAGCTGAATTGAAAAGGTTTGAGCTGAAGTTGAGCTGATTCGAGCTCATTGAGCTGAAATGGAAGTTAATTCAGCTCGTATTAAAGTGCACGGATTGCTTTTCGAGTTGGTCCAAGCTTCCTCGATGTGACCAACCAAGATCTCGCCCCAAACTTTGTCAACTAAAGCCGAAACAGCCTCCTTGAATTGTTTAGCTCGTGATCGGGTGATGGGACCTTGGGGCAACTCCAACGGCTCCTTGTTCGAGCTAGGTAGGACTTGAGGCGTGGCCGTATCAGGTATTGAGATTTGGTCGTAAGGGAAAGTTGAGTCCAAGATTTATTGGTCCTTACTGCATCATTAAGAGGGTTGGAGCAGTGGCTTATTAGTTGGAGTTACCTCTAGAGTTGGATCGTATTTATGATGTGTTTCATGTGTCTATGTTGCAATGTTATGGATCAGACCCTTCTCATGTGATTCCAGTAAAGGATATTGAGGTCCGTTCTGATTTGACATATGAGGAAGAACTAGTATAAATCATTGACTGTGATGATAAATTTTTAAGAAGAAATCAGGTTCAGCTTGTGAAAGTATTGTTGAGAAATTATGGTTCGAGTGAGGCAACTTGGGAACTTGAAGATGCGATGCGGCAACAGTATCCTTACCTATTTCCATCAGGTAATTTCGAGAACAAAAGTTCTTTTAAGGAGGGTAGAGTTGTCACATCCCATTTTGTTAATTATTTTAATTTAGTTAAGAGCTTGAATCTGTCAGCTCCTATGTTTTAAAAATAATCACGTAATTTGAAATCAAGAAGTGTTTTGGCTGAGTGGTAGGAAGATTCTTAGCTATCTTTGAGGTCCGTAGTTTGAACCCCTACGTGTACATATTTTTTTATTTAATTTTTGTACATTTTTAGCATGTGCTAGCTAGCCTTTCCACCCACCTATGTGCCATATAGGGAGGATTCTTTTCCTCCATTAGCAAGTCAAACTTGCCTTTTTAAGAGAAACATATCCCCCTTATTGCTCCTATGTTCCTTCATCTTTCCTATACCTCATCCTTACCAAAAGTGCTTGTCTTGACCACCAAAACATCGTTTGGCCAGCCATACACCCTGTTTTCCATCATTTTCTTCATTTTTTTCCTCCTCTCCTTTCCTCTCCACTCTTTTTTTCTTTCTTTTTGGCCACCACAACTACCACCCTTTTCACCACCTCACCACCATCCACAACCAACATTCTATTACTTTTCCTTTTGGTTTCCCTTCCCTTCTTCCATCCTACACCGTTGTGAGCCGCTGTGTCCACTATCGCAACCACCACGGGTCATCTTCTCCTCCACCAATTTTCTTCTTTTCTCTCTTTTTCTCCTCTCTTTAAATTAAAAGTGACCAAACCTTCTCCCTACTTGTATTTTGCACCACCATCGGACAACCGCACCCTCGTAGTCAAACCATCGTCGAGTCGTTGCTATCAAAGCACCGTCGCTACTGTTGTAGGTGACTGATGTTTTTCCTTTTTATTTTTTCTTTCTTTTGTCGATTACCCTAGTGACTAAAACATATATTTTTTTCTTTTATTCGATTATTTTAGATTATCCAACCATCGATTTCGCTCCATTTTCGTTCCTTCGACATCTAGTAACGAAACAAGTATAAATGAAGTTTTAGGATTGAAAATCCTTTGTCTTAATATTTTGTGAAATGGCCGAATGGTATAGAGCCTAAATAATTCGTATTTTTATTTTTAATATTTCAAAAATCATTAGTACTAATACGATCTTTTGTTAACATGAAAGACTGATTAACAATCCACCGAGAAATCGATAGTGAAACATCGCGAGAGTGACCAATCTGAGCATTCGAATTGAGGGTAGGTATTGGTGAGATTTTCACATTAAATCTTGTATTAAAAGCCATGTTATTCAAATAGATCATGAACAAAATGGGTTAATCATGTGTTTAGATTTGCGATCAAGACTAGACCTAAATGAAACTTTTACAATGGAGCAAACAGTTTAGATTTATATTAAGGTATGGGATCTAACTTTTGTTTTAAGTGACGTTTAATATTACTATTGAAATAAAATGTTATTTAAATAATTAATGTGTGAGTACCTTAAGTTCTCGTGTGGAGTTGAAAAACTCAATCGAAGAGGAAATCAAGTAAGTGACCTAAACTATTAAGTGTTGTGAAAAATTCATGATTTTTTATATGTGATGCGTGAAATGTTGATCTCAACTCTATTTTATATGATTTATGGCTAGATTAATATGCGATGATCTAAAATGTGATATTTGTATGTATATGATAAGATCTGTGTTTTAACACAGATTATGTATGTTAAAGCATACTAAAGTGAAACTATGTGATATGTGAAAATATGAGCATGATACATGCATATTTGAAAATTGAGCTACATGAGTTATGAGCATGAAAATGCAAAAAATGTGATAAGTGGTAAATAAGTGTTAAAATGGCCATATCACATGCATGGGGTGGGTTTGTGAAGGGAGGAAGCTATGTGGTAGTTTAACTATAATTATGTGGTCGTTATTAGCAATTTTGTCCTGGCTTGTCCACAATGTGCTATGTAACTGTTCATCGGTATCTATGTGGTGGCTTGTCCACAAATTGGTGTGTTATTGGATGGACGAGTTATGGGGAACTCGATATTGGAGTGTAGCGGAGATGGGTAGGAAATCCTATAATTGTGCATTGTTCATAAGCATGCCATGTTCTGATTCAATAAATGCGATAATAAGTGAATTCTATGAAATCTGCTTTGTGATATTTTTGATGTGTTATGTTATGTGTTAAAATAAGTGTTTGTATTGATCTCACATTGAGTCTTTTAAAGCTCACCCATGATTTTCGTGTGTCACAGGTAATCCTTGTACTTAAGGCTTGGATTTGGATCTTCGGAGAGGCTTTCAGTATAATATGTTTTCATGGTTATGGATTTTGGAAATGGTTTGGTTTTTTATGGACTTTTTGAACTTCTTTTGGAATTTTACTATGGACTTTAAATTGGGTTTGTTTAAATGATTTCGGGAGTTTTAATTTTATATTATGAGCTGTGGTATGGGATACTATTTTGATATAATAAGGTCTTATGCATGAATTGTTTTTATGTGATTTCTGAACGATCAAAGAAAAGTTTTAGTGATTATTAGCCGTTGCAAATATGTGTTTTAAAAACTAAGTTACATTTCAAATAATTTTTAAATATAAAGGAACAGATAATTCTATAATGAAAAGTACAAGATGTTTTACAAAATCAAATGTTTTCAAAAGGTAAGTGAATTTTCTTTTTAAAAAATCATTTTGGTCATCTTCAAGGCCCATGTAATCGCTTAGGTTGGGCCATATCATCTAGGCCTAGTTTTAGTAGTTACATGCTCGATAGGAATCCGCCAAGAAACGTCACTAAGGTACATAGTTTCCTGGGTCTGGCGGGTTACTATAGGCGATTCGTAAAAGGATTCATCATGTTAGCAACACCTCTCACACGACTGTTAGGAAAGAAACAAAAGTTCAAGTGGACAGAGCCATGTCAGAGGAGCTTTGACAAGTTGAAAGAAGTTCTAACTAAGGCCCTGATTTTAGCTGAACTGAAGTCTGGCATGGAGTACACTATATTTACTGACACATTCCTAAATGGATTTGGATGTGTGCTAATCTAAAAAGGGAAGGTTGTGGTGTATGCATCTTGTAAACTTAAGTCACATTAAAAGAGCTACCTAAGACACGTATTGGAACTAGTAGTTTTGGTGCTAGCACTAAAAATTTAGAGACACTATCTTTATGGGGAGAAGTGTCATGTGTTCTCGGACTATAAGAGCTGAAAGTACTTGATGACATAGAAGGATTTGAATTTATGCCAACGACGGTGGATGGAACTACTGAAGGGCTATGAACTGGCAATCGAGTACCATCGGGGAAAGGCTAACATAGTGGTGGATGCTTTAAGCAGGAAAATGGTGGCAGCTTTTTTAGTTCTCTAAGCGAATGTCTGACTAACGAATGATGGACCACTTCTTGTGGAATTGACTATTCGACCTATCTTTCTGTCCCAAATTTGGAAGAACAACTAAAAGATGCAAAGTGTAATGAGTACAAGAGGCATTTAGTGTCTAACAATGCTACAAACTTCACCCTGGGAAATGATGGGAAACTTTGGTTTATAGGTACAATGTATGTGCCAATAGGAAGTGCTTTGAGGTAAGAATTGTTAAAGGAGGATCACCAATGGGCCCTACTCACTTCATCTAGGAAGCATTAATATGTATCATGATTTAAAAAGTTTGTATTGGTGGCCTATAATGAAAAAGGAGATATGAGAGTATGTCTCGTGTTTTCTGACATGCGAACAAGTGAGGGCAGAACATCAAGTCCTTTCAGGGAAGCTGTACCCTCTAGAAATTCCTGAGTGGAAATGAGACAAAATTACCATGGACTTCGTTTCAGGTTTTCCACTCACTCCTACTAAAAATAACACAATTTGGGTGATTGTATATCAGCTTACTAAATCGGCCCGTTTTCTGCCAGTATTTACAAACTATTCATTGGAAAAATTTGCAGAACTCTAGATAACTGAAATTGTATGCCTCCACAGTATATCGACATCCGTCGTGTATAATCGAGATCCAAGGTTCATGTTAAGGTTTTGGAAATAGCTGCAAGAATCCTTAGGAACCAAGCTATGGTTCAGTACTACGTTTCATCTTCATACAAATAGGTAATAAGAAAGAGTAATTCAATTCCTTGAAGACATGCTCAAAAGTTGTGTAATAGATTTTGGATTGAACTGGGAAAAATACCTTCCTTTAACAAAGTTTGCATACAATAATAGTCATCATGCTAGCATAAGAATGTGACCTTTCAAAATGCTATATGGAAGAAGGTGCAGATCATCCACCTATTAGTTAGAACTCAGTGATAAGAATATAGTTGGTCCTGATTTAGTTTGGGAAACAGAAGAGAGTTTTGATCATATGAACCCATTTAAAGGCTACTCAAGATCGACAGAAGGCTTATGCCAACAGAAAATGTAAAGATATTTCATTTCATGTAGAAGACAATGTATTTTTAAAAGTTTCTCCTTGGAAGAAGGTTATGATATTTGGACTAAAAAGGAAGTTCAGCTCTCGATTTATAGGACTGTACGAAGTTTTGGAGCGAGCTGGTCCTGTGGCGTATAGATTGGAACTACTTTTGGAACTGTCAAAGTTTCATAACATGTTTCACATGTCTATGTTGAGGAGATATCAATCAAATCCATAGCATATGGTGCAAGTAGAGACACTAGAGGCGGAATCCAACTTATCTTCTGAAGAGGAGCCTATTCGTATTTTGGTAAGAGAAGTGAAAAAGTTGAGAAATGAAAGCATCCCACTAGTAAAAATTTGATGGAGGAACCACAATATGGAGGAAGCCACCTTGGAGAGGGAGAGTTTGATGAAAGAGCAATATCCTCAACTATTCGTATGTAAGAATTTCGAGGACAAAATTTTCTATGTGGGGGATAGTTGTAACAGCTTGCCTAATGTAAACTGCATCAATATGTTGTTGGCGTATAGTTGAATAAGCCAGGGTAGAAAAAGGGTGAGATAGGTGAACTATCCCTTATAAGTCTTGGTGACATATTGCGGGGATTCGACAATATGCCCATTTATGGAATGCCTTGCTAGAATTTTTCATTTGGTGAACTCTAGGTTACGACAGACTCTTTTGTGCGGCAATCTGCCAATCCCAAATGCTTGGGGTGAACTTGTTAGTTCGTGGACCGATAGACTTGTTTTTTGTGTTTTAGTGTGAAAATGATGGCCCATTGAGTATCGTTACAGTTTAGGTGAGACCTAGTTGGAATTGAACTAGAGTACTGTAGATGACAATTTGATGTGTTTAGATAACTGAATGAATTGTTTAGTTGGCTTGTTTAAGTGTACAATCAACGCTTTACTACTGATTAAACTGATTAGTGGTAGTAGTTTGGCAGATGTTTGATGCGAACCCGTGTGCGGAGTTGAATACGAGTTGCGAATATTCTTGATCGCAAATTAAGTAGTATTACAATTGAAGGCTAAATCTGAATGGTTTCAAAGATGTCCGGGATACAAGGGAAATGTTAGATGGATAGTTTGGCTAAGTTGGGTTTTAAATAAAGGTTGAAGAATGAACCAATATTATATGTGAATATTGACCCGATTCTAAAGTCAACACTTAACAATGGTTTGGTTAAGATATTTAACAGTGACCCTCTATCTGGATAGATAGGGACCAAATGGTATAGAGTTTGAACGCCACACTTGCTAGAAGTGGTAAGTTCGAAATGATTCAAATTGATGCCACTAGACTTAGCTAGATAAGTCAATTGAGTCACAAAAGAACAAAGGGAGTTAAATAACTCACAATTTGCTTAAGATTCATAAAAGGTTCAAAAGTTTTGATTACAAGATTTAGACCAAGTATTTATATGTTGATACAAGGTCCAGCCGAATGGACATATTCTGAATCAGCTTAGTTGAGTTGGCTGCGTATTAAATTGAATAATAATATCTTTGAAGATTTCTAAGCATGGAAGACACCAACAACCTTGCTTTTTGCATTTCCCAAACAGTCAGCCATGTGGACTGTGAAGTTAACTGAACATGCAAATATCTGATCAGTTAGGTGGTGTGAATATGAAGTAATCCACCTTGGGAAGCCGAACATGCCTCAATGATTTATTGCTGATTGTGGCGTACGAACAGCCTCTAGGTGTGAACAACTGAAGTAAGATGGTTGCTTAGGTGTGAAATGGAATTATCAGCTGATTAATCAAGTGTGAAAACACTTGATCCATTGACTTCAACAAAGAGGTGCTTGGAAGAAATCAAACAACAGCTCCTTGGTGCATGTACGTCCAGATACATGTTCTCCTTAAATGCTGTTCATTGAATCTGTTTGATAAGCAGCCAATGTATTCAACCTACAAGACAAAATTAATACTCAGTTTAAATACAATCATAAGACTTAATTTAGATACAAATTAATTTGTCTAAACAGTAGACACAATTAAGGTGTCTGAACTAAGACCAATTTAAACACATAATAAAGTTGTACGAAATAAAACAAGATTAATGAACTTAAGACATATTTAAAATGTTCAGTTTATGACATATTTTAAACTCAAATTATTGATGTTCAAACCATGACATAATTATGAACCTTAAACTAATCTAATTAACTAAATAGAACCGAATTAATCCTTTATTCCAGCAATTAAATTCTCAAGCTTAAAGAAAAACTAGAATTGATCTTGGAGTAGGTTGCATGGCACGCTTGGATTACATGTCCTTGATTGATCAATAAATCCAGCAACGGTTGCACCCCAAATTCGATCAATAAGGCCCGCAACAGCCTCCTTGAACCTCTTAGCTCGAGCACGAGTAATTGGTCCCATTGGTAGCTCCATAGGTTCTTCGGCAACCTTAATTGAGTCTTGGACCATGGTCGTATCATCCCCTCCCCCTTCGAAGTTATTTGTCCTCAAATTGTTGCCTACGTCATAAGGAGATAGGTTAGATACATTAAAACTTGCACTTATATTGTACTCACCTAGAAGGTCGAGTTTATATGAATTATCGTTGATGCTTTTGAATACTTGAAAAGGACCATTACCCCTTGGAAGCAATTTAAACGTTCATTAGGCTGGAAAGCTTTCTTTTCTCATATGCACCCATACCCAATCTCCGGGTTCAAAGATTACTCATTTTCTTCTCCGATTGGTTTTGTGCGCATATTGTTCGGTTCTCTCTTCTATGTTCTTCCTCACCTTTTGGTGTAATTGCTTTACATACTCAGACTTCCGTTTAGCATCTGCATGCAGAAGTTGTTCATTAGATAAAGGAATCAAATCAAGAGGTGTCAAAGGATTAAAGCCATAAACAATTTCAAAAGGAGAATGCTTAGTTGCCAAATGAATGGATCTGTTATAGGAAAACTCAATGTACGGAAAGCACTCCTCCCATGTTTTGAGATTCTTTCGTACAATGGCCCTCTACAAGGTTGACAAAACTCGATTCACCACTTTTGTTTTTCCTTCCGTTTGTGGATGGCACGTCGTAGAAAATAAAAGTTTTGTACGAAGCTTTCCCTATAATCTTCTCCAAAAATGGCTGAGGAAATTCGCATCTCAATCAGACACTATAGTCCTCAGAACTCCATGTAATCGCACAACTTCTCTAAAAAAACAACTTTGCAACATGTAAAGCATCATCAGTTTTATAAGAAGCAATAAAATGTGCCATCTTAGAAAATCGGTCAACCACTACAAATATCGAATCCTTTCCATTTTTAGTCCTAGAAAGACGTAAAACAAAGTCCATTAAAATGTCAACCCAAGGCCCCTCAGGAATGGGTAAGGGTGTGTACAATCCATGAGGTTTGATTCTCGATTTGGCCCTCTTACAAGTGATGCATCGATTGCACACTCTCTCCACATCACGTTTCATTCTAGGCCAAAAGAAATGTTCGTGTAGCATGGCTAATGTCTTTGTGACACCAAAATGTCCCATGAGGCCTCTGCTATGTTCCTCGTTCACCAACACATCCCGAACAGATCCTTGAGGAATGTAAAGTTTACCTTTTCGAAAAAGATACTCACAATGTTTATAAAATTTCTCAAAGGCTCCATGTTCACAAGCTTTATACAATTCAGCAAAATCAGTGTAATTTATATAGAGTTCTTTCAAATGTGCAAAACCAAGTAGTTTTGAATCTAAATGGTTAAGAGGGCATACCTCCTTGACAACGCATCTGCTACGACATTTTCTTTACCTTTATTATATTGTATTACATATGGAAATGATTCAAGGAACTCCATCCACTTGGCGTGTCTCTTGTTTAACTTGTTTTGGCCCTTGAGGTGTTTCAACTCTTCATGATCAATATGAATTTGATACGGGGTGGCGCGCGGACCAAGATCGAGTTGCCAAGTCACGAGAAACTCCTACGAAAGCTCTAAACGAACAGATCTGAAATTAAAACAAAGAACAAGATTAAACTAATCAGATCTGGAATTAAATCCCCAAATTCAATTAAATGAACAGCAAGACACAAAGAACGAATGAATAGATGTTTTCGTAGTTCAAGAAGACAAAATCGAACTCCAAGATCAATTCTCCACAAGTTTAACTGCTTCAAGAACACTAAACAAAGAACGAATTAAATCAATCAGATCTTTAATAGAAAATTAGGGATTTGGGCGACAAAAGAAAAGAAAGAAATTAATGAAATTGAACGAATTTGGAAGTAAAGAAAGAGTGCTAATCATCAATAACTTGAATCGCCAAGAATGCCCAAATTCCAGCAGCCTAATTTCACCCAACAAGAAGAAATAAAAAATGGCAAGAACCCTAAATTTTGGGGATTTTGGATCGAATAGTTGCTGCCAATAAAAGGGATCGATTAAACAAAGAGTTCTTGGAGTTTAATCAAGGCTGAAACACAAACAAAAACAGCAAAGAAAATTAGAAGAAGAATCGGCACAAGCAATAATAAAGAAAATAAATTGAACAGCAAGGAATTAAAGAAAAGTCCTAAGAACCCTTGAATTCCGAAAGAATTCACAAATTCCTTCAAACGGCTCTAATCTCCCCTCCAAAGAATATCGATGGCAAGAAGAAGGTTGAAGATGGCTCCCACAATCAAAAGATTGTTAAAACAACTTCTAAAGAAAACTCAAGAGAGAATTCTTGGAGAAAACCCCAAAGAAAATTCTGCACTCAACAAATCAAATTTGATAGAAAAATAATAATAAGATGATTTTTACAAAGGGTGGCTGGCCAATGCTTATATAGGCCTCCAACAAATCCTAATCTCACAAGTAACTAATAAAAATTAAACCTAATTAATAAAATAACAAGGTAAATTCGCCATGCACTTATATGGGTTGTTTTGGGCCGAATTTTACATGTAATGCTCCTAAAGATTAAAAAAATTAAATTAAACAAGTAAGATGTTTACAAATTGGGCCCTTTAACATTTTGGCCTGATTTTTCAACTAAGTATGAAGAAATTTCTTGATTGGGCTAAATTTTGGTTATTGGGCCTCGCCTTCAAGAATTTGGGCTCGTGATCCATCTCCTACCAAAATTGGGTCGTTGACGCTCGTAATGGAGATCCAATGCGTTTTGGCTGCAAGATTTGGTTTCTTGGACCAAGATTTCCAAGATTTGAAATCTTGATTTTCTTGATTCTTGAAATCTCTTCGAACAGCAAAATTGGGCCAAGATTCGGTTTCTTGATTTTCTTGAAAACAAGAAAGTGAATCTTGATTTTCTTGTTCTCTCGTGTATGCATCTAAGGCCTTGCTAACAAGCTCTTGAATGGTCCCATTTAGTTTGGACCGCATTTGTCGGGCCTTTGATCTTGTTATTGGGCCTTGTGGCAATTTGAGCCCATCACGTTCTTGAACTTGGATTGGGCCTTTATGACTCGTATCAGAATTACAAATTCTTTGGGCCACAAATAATGCTGCCATGTTTCTAATGCCCAGATCAGTGCGTAAATTTCCTTGTCATAGGTGGGATAGTTAAGGGTTGCACCATTCAACTTTTCACCAAAATAAGCTATGGGATGCCCATCTTGAGTCAACACAGCTCCAATACCTATACTTGAGGCATCACACTCAATCTCGAACGTTTTATTAAAATCAGGCAAGGAAAGTAAAGGATCATTAGTCAAACAATCTTTAATTAAGTTCAAGGATCTCTCTTGTTCCTCACTCCAATGAAAGGTAGAATTTTTCCTAATAATGCCTATCAATGGAGCAGCTAGAGTGCTGAAGTTGGGAACAAACCGTCTATAAAAACTTGCCAAGCCATGGAAACTTCGTACATGGCTGATACTCGTAGGTCATGGCCATTCTCGAGTCACCTTTACTTTATCTTGATCAACTTTGAGTCCTTTCGAACTAACCACAAATCCATGCTTTGTCTTAAATGTCGTTTTCCACTCATCTCCTTCTTGTATCCAAATTTGGTGATATCCGCTCTTGAGATCTATTTTGGAGAAAATTTGGGCACCACTTAGTTCATCTTACATGTCATCAAGGCGTGAAATTGGGTGCCTATACTTGATTGTGATCTTATTAATTGCTCGGCAGTCCATACACAAGCGCCAAGTTCCATCCTTTTTGGGAACCAAGAGCATAGGTACGGTGCAAGGACTTAAA
The DNA here is from genome assembly GCF_025698545.1 of Gossypium raimondii. Lineage (NCBI taxonomy): Eukaryota > Viridiplantae > Streptophyta > Magnoliopsida > Malvales > Malvaceae > Gossypium > Gossypium raimondii. Next base: position 26,430,140 of record NC_068566.1, on the reverse strand, counting down.
CTCTCTTGAATGCACCCCTTCTCCATCAACTCAGCTACTTGCCTTTGAAGTTCCTTAGTTTCTTCAGGGTTACTTTGGTATGCTGGACGATTTGGAATTATAGCTCCAGGTATGAAGTTAATTTGATGTTCGATCCCTCGAATAGGTGGTAAGCCACTAGGGATGTCCTCCAAAAATACATCTTCAAAATCCTGAAACAAAGACACAATTGAAGAAGGAAGATTGACATCTAAGTCGTTAGTGTTAAGAAAATTTTCCTTGTACATAAGCACTATCATCGGCTGTTTTAACAACAAGGACTTTCGAATCTCTCGCTCTTTTGCATACACACTTAATTTTTCAATCTCTTATTCATGTTTTATTTCTTTTTCTTCCCTCATTTTTATTTCACTCTCTCTATTCTTTTCTCTTACTTTTACCTCTTGCTTTCATTTTGTTTTTCCACTTTTCTTTTCTTTTTCTTTTTTAATCTTCTCTTCTTGTTCTTTTGCTCTCAATTGTTCAACGGAGTCTTTTAATTTCAATTGATCCTCGTACACTTGCTTAGAAGTCAATGGCACCAAGGTCACATTCTTTCCTAAGTGCTTGAAGGTGTATCGGTTGGTGTAACCATCATGGATAGCTCTTCGATTGAACTTCCATGGCCTCCCTAAAAGCAAATGGCTAGCATGCATCGGCACTACATCGCATACAACTTCATCACTATATTTTCTTATTAAAAAGGCGACAATGGCTTACTTGATGACTTTTAGCTCGCCTCCATCATTAAGCCATTGTAACTTGTACGGATGCAGATGTTTGGTCGTTTGTAGTCCAAGTTTCTCTACTAACAAGTTGCTAGCATCGTTGGTGCAGCTTCCTCCGTCGATGATTACACTACACACTTTGCCTTGAACATGCATCGTGTGTGGAAAATATTCTCACTTTGCTGCTCATTCTCGACACTTTGAAGACTCAAACTCTGCTTGATGACGAGGATTTTACCTTCAACAGCATACTCAAGATCTTCCTCCTCTTCGATGAGTGATTCAGAATCATCTTCTTTCTCTTCTTTAGACTCGATCTCACCGTTAGGCCTCACAACCATTATACTTCCATTAGGGTATTGACTCACGATATGGCATCTTCAAAGGTACTTGAAGCATTTGATATCACGTGTGTACTTACGTACAGCTTTATTTTTGTCTTTACTAGTCTCTCTACTCGGTTGGCTTTTGTGGATACAACAGGTTCCTTCACTCGATAAGAAGTATCTTTCCTTCTGGTTCCTTGGCCCCATTTTTTTTTGTAGTAGTGGAGTTGGGATAGGCTCGAACAACACCTTTTCTTTTGAGTTGTTTCTCCACTTTAATAGCCATGTGCACCATATCTAAAACTTTGATGTAGTGTTGTAGTTCTATTACGTTGGCAATGTCTTGATTCAATCCGGCTAGAAATCTCACCATGGTAGCCTTCCGGTCCTCCTCGACATCAGCTCGGATCATGGTAATCTCCATTTCCTTATAATAATCTTCAACGCTACGATTGCCTTGAGTAAGGTTTTGTAGCTTTTGGAATAGTTCACAGTGGTAGTACGCATGAATAAATCTTTTTCCCATGACGACTTTCATGTCGGCCCATGTAGACACAGGTCATTCACCTTTTTTTCTCTGGCTAATAGTTAATTGGTCCCACCATATGACGACATAATCAGAGAACTCTATGGCCGCAAGTTTGACTTTCTTACTCTCCGAGTAGTTATGGCACTCGAAGACAAGCTCAATCTTTTTTTCCCACTCTAGATACGCCTCTGGATCAGTCTTCCTTTGAAATGGAGGAATAGCCATTTTAATATTCTTAAGGTCATCATCGACTCGTTCTCGTTCCCTAGGCCCTCAATTTCTATGGCCTTACTGCCTGTCGCTTTGATTAAATATTGATTAGTCTCCACATCACTAGGATTATAGAGATTGTCTTGATGGAATCTCAGTCGTCCACGTTCTCGCCTCAAATTTCGTAGTGTTAATTCACGTTGGACTCATTCTTCCAACTATTCCAAATGCTCTTGTACAAGCTCTACTTGTCGTTGGAGCATCCGGTCCATTTCACGGATTAAGGCTTGATATGTTAGATCGGGTACACCACCACCAACAGGTACATTTTGTACAAGGTGTGCACCACCTCCTTTGGTCACATTTCTTTCAGGACTACAAGACATAGTATTTTCCTTACAGTAAACCTCACAAGTTTACTCAAAATAAAATTGTACACTCTGCTCGTGTTTCACTCAAAATTTTGGCTTTTTTGTCACTCTAATGTCCTCTCACTCTCTTGTCTTTTTCCACTCGAATTTGCCTCCCTAAGTTCGTAAGTGACTGCCTTAGTCTTAACAGCAAATCTTGGTGGAGCCGACTGCAAAATTAATGTAAAGGTGAGAGAGATGTTGGGTAATAAAGTGGGCTATAAAGAAAAAAAATTAATAGAAGTGTGCTGAACATGTTTTAGGTAAGAAAATTTGTTCTCAAGAAAACAACACTTTTTCGAGCTAACTTTCTTTTTTTTTCTATATTTTGATGTCGGGAGCTTCAAAAACGTAAATACTTACTTAATTTAGCTAGCTCTGATACCAAATGATGCGAACCTGTGCTCAGACTTGAATTTGAGTTGCGAATATTCTCGATCACAAATTAAGTAGTATCGCAATTGAAGGTTAAATCTGAATGGTTTCAAAGATGGTTGGGATATAAGGGAAATGTTAGATGGATAGTTTGGCTAAGTTGGGTTTTATATTAAGATTGAAGAATGAACCAATATTATATGTGAATATCAACCAGATTCTTATGTCAACACTTAACAATAGTTTGTTTAAGATATTTAACCATGACCCTGTATCTAGATAGATAGGAACCAAATTGTATAGAGGTTGAACGCCACATTTGCTAGAAGTGATAAGTTCGAAATGATTCAGATTGACGCCACTAGACTTAGCTAGTTAAGTCAATTGAGTCATAAAAGAAAAAAGGGAGTTGAATAACTCACAATTTGCTTAAGATTTATAAAAGGTTCTAAAGTTCTGATTACAAGATTTAGACCAAGTATTTATAGGTTGATGCAAGGTCCAGCCGAATGGACATATTTTGAATCAGCTTAATTGAGCTGGCTGCGTATTAACTTGAATAATAATATCATTGAAGATTTCTAAGCATGGAAGATGCCAACAACCTTACTTTTTGCATTTCCCAAACAGTCAGCCATTTGGACTTGGAAGTTCGCTAAACATGCAAAATTTGATCAATTAGGTGGCGTGAATATGAATTAATCCTGCTTGGGAAGCCAAACATGCCTCAATGATTTATTGTTGATTGTGACGCACGGACAGCCTCTAGGTGTGAACAGTCGAAGTTGGATGGTTGCTTAGGTGTGAAATGGAATTATCAGTTGTTTAATCAAGTGTGAAAACACTTGATCCATTGACTTCAACAAAAAGGTGTTTGGAAGAAATCAAACAACAGCCCCTTGGTGCATGTACGTCCAGATAAATGTTCTCCTTAAATGCTGTCCATTGAATCTATTTGATGAGTAGCCAATGTATTCAACCTACAAGACAAAATTAATACTCGGTTTAAATACAATCATAAGACTTAATTTAGACACAAATTAATTTGTCTAAACATTAGACACAATTAAGGTGTCTGAACTAAGACCAATTTAAACACATAATAAAGCTGTACGAAATAAGACAAGATTAATGAACTTAAGACATATTTAAAATGTTCAGTTTATGACATATTTTAAACTCAAATTATTGATGTTCAAACCATGACATAATTATGACCCTTAAACTAATTTAATTAACTAACTAGAACCGAATTAATCCTTTATTCCAGCAATTAAATTCTCAAGCTTAAAGAAAAAACTAGAATTGAGCTTGGAGTAGGTTGCATGGCACTCTTGGATTGCATGTCCATGATTTCCTAATAAATCCAGCAACGACTTCACCCTAAATTTGATCAATAAGGCCCCCAACAGCCTCCTTGAACCTCTTAGCTCGAGCACGAGTAACAGGTCCCGTTGGTAGCTCCATGGGTTCTTCGACAGCCTTAATTGAGTCTTATACCATGATCGTATCAATGTTTAGGCAAGTCCATCATTGGGGTTTAGAAGCTATAGTGGGATTTTTTTTACCCTCCCACTAAGCTTTGTCCCCAATGTCTGTGCTTTATAAGGGTGTCGATAAATGGATTTTTTCACCTTTTTTTATTTACATTCTTTCAAGTATTTGGAAAATTTTAAGGTATCATCTTTAGAGAAGACAAGGAAGGTTTCCAGTAACTAGCCAAAACACCCTTATTAAGTATCAACTTGCTGGTAAGTTATGCAAAATCCATTAGGTTGTTGTCGAAGGGATTTAAGTTTTTGCATTAAAAATGCATAATTAAATTAGATAAATGGTCTAATGGTTATAATTGTTTCTTATTTAGCGATCAAGCAGCTAGTGAAGGTCCAAGTAATTGAGGCAAATAACCAATAGAGTAGATTTTGTTCTGAAGTTGTTGGTGAGTTCCTTCTTACTTCCTTTGAGTTTTGAAACTTCCATTATGTATGGGTTGTGTGCGATAAGTTGCTCTTATTGTAATGAGTCGAGGTGTTGTGTTTGGACGCGTGTGTGTGTATGACCATTGTAAAAACACCCTTTCTGTTGCACGAGCCTCGTAGCAGGAAATTTATGATATGTGGAAATTGTGGAAAGGAGATCTATATGTGATGCCTCTGGTAGAGCAGGTATATTACAAATTGAACTGGCAGATCATAGCTCGACCTTGCAGGAGAACACGTGTTCGACTTAACAATGATATGAAATGAAAATAAATATGATCTTTATGTGATTCTGATTTTTGAGATATGGGTTCAAGGTGGGCACAAGGATAGGTCATTGATAACCATTTAGGGAAGTGGAAGATGTGTATAAGTCGGCGGAATGTGTATACCTGAGTGTTGTATGTGTTATGTTAAATTGGTACAGTGTTACCACCAAGGAACCGTGGATGGCTTTTAGCGTATTATGTCTATATAACAGAGGCTCACGAAAAAGTCTGTTGTTCTTTTCTAACAAATACTGATTCTTGTTGATTACCATAGTCATTGTAAAACTAATTATATCTATTTGGAGCTCACTAAGTTCAAATGAACTTACTTCGTTACTTTTCATTCTAAGGTATTTTGATAGTAGAAGAAGGATCTATAGAAGGGAACTATGCTAGAGTTGCAGTTGCGAGTGAGCCACTTGTTTATTTTTGTATCATGCATGGCTATGTGGTAGATGGCATATACATATGCTTGTATTTAACTTTTTCAGGTAACTACATCGTTGTATTTTTTATCTTAACTGAGAATTTTCCCTTATTTAAAAGTGTACGTCAAACCCTCTTGATTTGCTGATCATAATTTTTTATGATTTCGATATATACGCCATAACTAGACAGTAGTTTAATAACAAACTTTTCTTTTATAACTTTTATTTTTTTATCTAAAGATGCATTATCAAATGATAGAAGAGAAATGAATTTTACACTACGGAAAATATTCATTATTATTTTTCTAAAAATTTTAAGTGAAGCTGAAGGATTTGAATTCGTTAGTAATGCCCAGTCTGTCGGACGGCCTATCTAGTTGAATGATACACACCATGTCTTCCTAACGGGATAAGGGGTGTTACAATAAGAGGATGGAATTGTATTAGGATTGAGAAATGGGGCTTGAGTATAAAAGATATGATAGTTTAAGTTTTAGAGACTGAATTGAATAAAATGTAAAAGTTTAAGGAAATATTGGAAAATTTTGAGTAAAGAGCATATGCATATATTTATACATTATAAAGTATTTAAAGTTGTTAATTGAATTAAATTATTATATAGGTTAAGAATTAAAACAACAAAAAGATAAATGCGGAAAATGAAAGCTTGCAAATTAGTCATTGGTGTCGTTTTGGTTAGGTAAGTTTGTATAACACTTAATCTGATTTATAATTGTCTTTATGGTATGGTATCTATATTGGTTATAACCGAGCTGTTATGTAATAGTTATTTTTAGTATTAAAGGGATTAAATTGTAAAATAAGGTATAATGGATGGCTATGAATAAAAATAATAATGTATATGGTTATGTGCAAGGTGCTAAAATGAAATGAACATGAATTGAAACCCGTACAAACTTAGTGAACAAATAAGATATAAATGACATGTCATTAGGGTGTATAAGGTACCGGGTGCTAGTCTTGGGTGTTTTATCGATGACTGAGGTCTAGCATATGTTGCAGATACTTCACAACTCGTGTGAGCAGCATCGAGTAAAATTCTCATCCTGACCCACAGCTCATGTGAGAAGGCCCATATTCAAAACTCTTGTAAGCATTTCTATCATGAGTATTCGTAGTTATTTCACTATAGTTCTTCGAGCAAAAATAGGATTCTTGATATGGAAATGGAAGTATGAATTAACTATGTTATAAATGTTGGTATAGGGAACAAGTATGGTTAACATGTTTATGATTCATTGGCATTAACTATGTTATATGCTTAAATTTTCAAAGTGACCTAACCTTGATGAATGATGGATTTTCATAAGGTATCATGTAATACCATATTTCGATTTGTAACACCCGAATTTCTAACAACTAAGATACTTGAGATAGTTGGAGGACTAAATTGAAAGCGACCATAAGTTGACGACTTCTATTGAAAGAAACGAGAAAGTTAGAAACTGAATTGGACATAGTTGAGAACCAAACTTGGTTTGTTAGGATGGAGCCTACTGGTTTTTTAGTGGGAGACATAATAATTAGTAATAGACTGATCTTATAAGGTTTGTAATAGCACGGGAAGGGCTATAAATAGCTAGGAAATGACTTCCCAATGATGATTTGCTTCCCAATCTTGTTTCATCTCTCGTTCTTCATCTTCTTTGGTAGCTCAAAAAAGGAGTAGCTATAGATGGTTCTGCATGGAGCAAGCTTCATGAGAATGGAGATGGAAAAGTAGGAAAGCCAACAAGCTATTAAATTTTTTAACACTTCTGCGCACATAAAAATAGGTAAATGAAGCTATAGATCTTCAGAACTATCTTAAGGGTTCTGCATGCTCATGAAAGCCTAAGATTTTAAGATGATATGCAAGTTTAACCAGTAGGTTTTTGGTTGTAAGCTCTTCTAGGAGAATGGAAGCTCTGGTGTTCTTAAGCAGGAATAAACTATAGAAATGATAAAGTTTCTAAGTATGCCATGTTTGCATAATCATGAAATGGTCGTAGTTTAGTGTACATCATGTAGCCATGAAATATGATGATATGAGCATGCATTGCTTGACAATGGGAAAAATGTCAATGGGATAGTTGAAGTTAGGAAGGGATAAAGGGGAGTGACCTTTTTAGTTACCGCCTCAGGTGAAGCTTCGGGCTTAACGGAGGGAACACTGCGGTGTTCGAGCACCAAGGTTAGGTGGTGTAAAGGAGGTAATGGGAGGAGGGTTCTGAAGCCCTGGTAGGTTAATTAGTAACCAATTATTTAGAACCCTACATCAACAATTAATTAGGTAAAACAATTGGATCTAGGTTGAAGGAACTCTCGTAGTCGAAACATGGGATAGGAGAAGTCGATACATGAACTTAGGAGTAGATTTAGGTTTAGTTCAATTCATTTAGTTTATTATTACTATTATTACTGTCCTGCTTCTATATTAACACTACTAATTCTTGACTTAAGTAGATTAGTATTTATTTTCGGTAATTGACTTAATAGCAGTTCTCCCAAAACTGCAATCCCTAGGGTATGATCCTTGGAATACTTACCAACTATTTCGTTGTAAACAAACTATATTACAATCTGACTTGTGTACTTGCTGAAGCAGCCTAACTATTATATTTGGTTGCAGTATTCACACTCTAGACATTAGTACTTCGGGAGGTAGTCAAGTTGTTGGCTCTATTGCTGGGGATGGTGATGGTGATGGTGAAAATTGTTATTGTTTTAATTACTTTATAAAATAATACTAATCGAAAGACGAACGATCTAGATAATGTACCAATTTTTATGTTCATTAATTGTGTTATTTTTATTCTCAAATTTTTTTCTTTACCTTGTTGACTAGAAGATTTAATCATGGAGAAATGTGATTATAGGTGGTTTAATGATGAGATGACTTTTTGGAATGATGAATGGAACTATGTAATGGGTTGGTCAGACGGAGCCTCGACAAACCAATGGAGCGATGATAGAGAAGGTGGACAAACTAAATATGAACCTTTGTATGAGTCACATGATCAAGAGAATTATATGCCCAACATTCAGACGAGCTCCTTTATGATTCGTATTTGATGCCTTCAAGCTACATTGCTAAGCCATCCAACTCCGAGCTGTTATTGAACATGTTAGACATGGTGGCACAAATGAGTAAAATGCTCCAAGAAATATTCGAGGTGCTACCTCCAAGGGAAGAGGTAGTGCATGATGATCCCAACCTTGATCCTGAGGACCCTCGTATTATCGTTGACCACCTTGAATTAAAAAATAAAAGTCAGTAAGAGTTTGGAACCGAAGATCATGGGGATGAATTGAATATGGTCGAAGTGATCTCCAATCCAATTGACGTAGAATCAGAAATAACAGTAGATGTAGTTGTTGACGTAAAAGTAGAAGTAACCACTAACATGGAGCTCGAACTGATTCTGAATGAAAGTGTAGAAGAGCCAATACACTTTTTGGCCATAGCAGAAAAGGTACTAACCGAAGAGATCGATGAGTTCGACTCATTCTCATCCAACAAGAGCAATAAAGCTCGAGTGACCAAAACTTCACGCGACATGGAGGGGAGGGAGCTCGAGGCAATAATACCCTGGAAAAAATTTTGGATATTTCTCGGATTTGGTACCAAATGACTCGTAATGTGGATTTCGCGACGATTGAAAATAAGGTAATATCAATGGAATCAACCGGAAAGGCTAGTTCATATACATCAACAGGGGAACAAACATCAGATCAAAGTGTCGAGAACTAGCTGGAAGTTCTTATATGGTGGTGATATGGACCGTCCCAGTTTCTAAAGAACTTCTACATTTTGTTTTATTTTTTTATTTTGTTCTTTCTCGTTATTTTTATTTTGTCATTTAGTATTGATTTTATTTGAGTTTAGTTATTTTTTCACAGCAGGTGTAGATATCATGGAGTGACAGAATCGAAAAATCGAAGAGGCAAGAAATTATACTCGATGTTGCGACATCACTCTCTAGTGTCACAACATTCAAGAAAAAATGCCACATCAACATTTAAAGGCTAAGTTCACCCAAATTATTTTATTTAGACATTCTGTTATCCATTATGAACACTTATTTGTTTTCTTATTTATATTTTTATTTTCTTTACATTATATTTTATATTTCTTATTGCAGTGTTTTATAGGTACTTTTTCGTCCACTTGGAGCACACAAATCATGAAATTATCATAACAACAAGGATTCAACCTACTTAGGGAAGTTTTCTTGTTTGCACTTTAATAATTTTATACTAAGGGCAATGTATGTTCTAAAGTGTGGAGGGATGTACATAGGATTAGTTTGTGTGTGTTTTCGTTTGTGTGTTTACTTTGATTTAGTTAATTATTTATTTACTATAAAAATAAAAAATTATTATTGTTTTTGTTGCATGGTGCTTGGATTATATTAATACTCGAATAGTGGTTGGAAATAATAAAGAATGTAATAATTTTTTCAAGCATTAAATTTTTTATTGATATGAGATAATCTAATTATTTTTAAGGAAATTGATTAGGTTACTTAGTTAAATTGCATAATAGATTAGAAGCACCTAGGTAAGAATGTTTGATGATGTCATATGAGATATAAGTCTTATAGATAGTCATAGAAACATGAATGCTGGAATTGATTATTATTCATTCAGTTTAATTCGAAGCATGAAAGAGATTGTGTATGATGGGATGCTTAGGGATGATGTAAGACATTATTTGAATAGCCAGTTCTCAAATGATCATACCTTAATGCTAAGAATCCCAAGTCTCCTTATTTGAGTCTGATAACTCCTTTTTGATGAACCAAAAAAACTAAAATCGAAAGACCACACATGAATTGAAAACTTGAACTCTTCCTTATCCTAGTCCTTTAATACATTATGAAATAGACGTTAGGCTATAGATATTGAGGGTTTAGGTAGATACATCATGGTGGTTTTAAAAACAGAGGAGAAAAGGAAGAAACAATGTGATATAGTAATTATAGGTTGGGTAAAAATGTGTGAAAAAGAGAAATCCAGAAAAATTCAAAAGTAAAAATGAGAAGAAAAAGTATAGAACAACAACAAAAGCATTGTGAGTGAGAAAATAGTAAAAAGTCAAGTGACAAAACAAAAAGTCATAAAAGTGAGAAAACTCAGTCATCAGTACCAAAACTTGTTTAGCTAACCATAGTTGCTAGTATTGTATTGTATCTTCCTACATGGAGTGATAAGGAAGGTGAAAGAAAGAGATAAAATGTGGTGAGCTTGGTAGGGACATTTACGGGGAAGAGAGGGAAAAATGTCATGTGCCTAACTATTTCTAGTGTTTAAACCGTTTGAAGCCATATTTTCCTTTGAACTTGTACTGTCTGAAGCCTCAGACTATTACAAGCCTAGAAGACCAATGTGACTTAAGCGTTCTCTGTGCATAATCTTCCAGAATTGCTAACAATTATACTTAATGAATATTTTTTATTTACATGATTGTGTCTACTACATATCTATTTGATTTATGTTAATGGTCATATTGTTAAACATTTGGTCACGAGAATTACTTATAAGTTGTTAGTAATGTAACTTTATAAACTAATCATAATTTACTTTTAAAAATTTTCAAGGTATCGAACTATCAAGATTAAGTTGTATGTGCGACAAGAATTGTTATACATTTAATATTGTAGTAGTAATAAAATCTAAGGGACGTCTTTTTATTGCATGCTATGTGTCTAAACTTGGTTTGCTTGAGGACAAACAAAAAGTTAAGTGTGGGGGATTTCAAGTGTGGGAGTGGTGATCTGCCATGACTCTAACTTGTTTAAAGAAAAAAATCAAGTCATTTTTGTCTTAATATTTTTTATTTTCTTTTTCTCCCATATGTGTGTTTTGGTTTCTTGAGGACAAGCAACAAGTGTGGGGGAGTGATTTGCCATGAATTATATTATTATTTACATCTCTTTTACAATTAACTTTGGCTTGTATAGTTAAACCAGATCATCTTAGTATAAATTTAGGTTTTCATGCTTGAAGTAGTAATTTATGCTTTTTAGTAGTATTATTGCATCTTAGATATCTAAATAAGGTTACATGGTATTGTAGGAAAAATCGAAAGCTAAAGATGCATATTCGGGCGAAATTGTTGTCTATGTCGTGACACCAAGACACCGATGTCTTAACACTGAAGATAGAAGCAAAAACAAGTCCTGGAATGAAACTATTTACTATGTCGTGACACGCCCCTACTATGTCGCGACACCAACTTACTATGTTGCAACATCGCAGGCCTTTGTTGCAACACGACTTCTGTGTAGCCCAAAAAGCCCTGCACATGACAATTGTATTTTTTAGGGAAAATAGAAATATTTCTCCTAGTCGAACTCTAAGTACTTCAAGGATAATTTAGGCACTTCAATATTTTGAGTTTAGCCTACATAAAGGCCATTGTAACAAGATTAAACAGACAATTGCAGGGAGATAGAAATTATTAGTAGGTTTTTATTTCATTTTACTTTTTACTTAGTTTATTTTATGTTCGTGTAACTAGAAAATCCTGTTCCAATGTTAGATGATCGCGAGCGAAGATTGCTCCGGAGCCACATTTTTACATTGATGAAATCCATGAGCATCTATTTCCTTTACTATATTCTTTATATATGTTTCTTTAACATTTTTAATTAAATGCTTGTGTATTTATTCTTTATACATATTACGAATGTTCCAACTGTATTAAACTAATTAATTTATTAACAGGTAGAGTTTAATTTGGACTGGTTGGATTTGGTTGAGTGCAATTAAACCCTAGGCTTGACGACCCTAAGAAGTCATTTAGGTAACCCGAAATTAGTATTGCCTACCAAGCATCACTTAGCAAATCAGTGGTTAGGGAAAGAAGAACTTAAACCCTTGGCTTGGCGACCCTAGGAAGTCATTTAGGTAGGAATTAACCTGAAATCAATATTACCTATCAGTGAAAACCTTTCCTTATCCTAGTCTGAACTATGTCATCGAGAGGTGAGTAGTTCTTGCTGAGTAGTTAGGTTAGTAGAAGATTGAGAAGCCTTGCTAGGTTAATTGGTAACCAATTATTTAGAACCCTACATCAATAGTTAATCAGGTAAAGCAATTGGATCTAGGCTGAAGGAACTCGTGTAGTTGAAACAAGGGATAGGAGAAGTCGATACATAAACTTAGGAGTAGATTTAGGTTTAGTTCAATTAATTTAGTTTATTATTACAATTATTATCATCCTGTTCCAGATTAACACTAATAATTAATAACTCAAGTAGATTAGTATTTACTTTCAGCAATTGACTTAATACCAGTTTTCCCAAAACTGCAACCCTTAGGGTACGATCCTTGGAATACTTACCAAGTGTTTCATTGTAAACAAACTATATTACGACCTAACATGTACACTTCAGAAAGTCGCCTAACTCTTGCATTTCGTTGTAGTATTCACACTCTAGACGTTAGTACATCAGAAGGCGGTCATAAGTCTGCAAGGACAAGAGAAAAGAGGAATAAGCTTATAAGACCATAGCTCAGCTACGACAACCCATATAGCCCGCCATAGGAAAAATGCAAAAAGTACGTCATAGGAAACTATGGTTGAACGAGAACGGATTCACCAGATTGGCGCGGCCTGCTGAAGGTTACCACTACTCAGAAGTGCCAACAAGTCCTAAGGAATTAGTTTGTGGGAAGAGGGAGACTTCCAAGCTTTGATCCGACTAGAGAAGTCCGCCAAGGAAATGTATGTCCTAAGAATCCTTAGGCGGAATGTAAAGATAGTTACTGATGCGATCCGGCCCGGGTTAATCGAGTCGTTTCACGTAGTTGCCCGATCGTCGACGAGGAGTTTCGTACCAAAAGGATGGTTTGTTTGTAATCGGCTAAAAGTATGTAGTAAAGTGATGGATATAGGTTCACAAAGGGGTAAGTAGGATATGGATAGGTTTGACAACAAGGGAATGGAGAAAGATAGCTAATTTGTTTTTCTCGATTTAAGGATAAAATAATAAAGATAAAATATAAGATATTCGGTGGGGATGGATAAGTGAATTTAAACACCAGAAACGATTCAACACTAAAGAGTGTCACCCCGGTTTCTATTTGGTTAAGGTGGATTTGCGGAATTGTAGAAGGGTTGAACGCCACACCAACGCAAGGTGATAAGTTCAAAAGAGAACGATAGACGCCACTAGCACGCTAGATAAGTCAGATCGAAACTCGTACGAATTTAGAGAGGAGAAAACTCACTCTTTGAACAAAGTTCATTCAAATGATCAAAAGTCAAAAGTTCTTTTACAATGAAAATGAACAACTATTTATAGTGTTCAGCTAGGTAGCCGAATGGCCAAAACAAAGACTTAAAGTCTAAGTAATTAATTAGGCTAGAAAATGCTAGAAAATTTTTGGAAATAAAAACTAAATTGCTGGAGCTAAATTCAGCTGAATTTGAAGCTCAAGGGACGATTTCTAGAAGAGAAAATGCACTTGGAGAAATGGCAGCAGCTAGGTTCAGCCAATTGAGCTTAAATGAGCTCATTAAAATGTAATTCTTGGCTGAAAAGATACCAGCATTAAAGGTGAACGTGAACAGCCTTGAAGGTGTGAAAAAGGAGTTGGAAAAGTCTTTGGAAGTGTGAACAATGATCAGCCAAATGGTCCTTGGTGTGAACTCCAAATGTGAACGCATAGGTGCTGTTTTGGGAAGTGCATCGGCCAGCTTTTGGAGAATAAATTTAGTTGCTCTTCTTGGCTGAATAAACACCTTGAATTATCATAAAATGAGCCATATCCATGAATCCAACCATTCATGTATTCAGCCATTCATGTATACTCCCATACGTTGTATTTGAACCATTCATGCACTTGGACTTTAATGCTCCTTCATGCATTCAGCCATCCTACAAAAAAAAACATGAACTAAATTAAGTGCAAATGTATATTTGGCTGAACTAAATTGATACGCCCTCACCTCGAGATCGAATTGAGTCGTAAAGATTGCTCGATCGTGAATTAGGAGTAAATTGAGGCTTTACAAAATAGGCTAGAAGAAAGAGGTTTATTTAGGCTCAAAAGAGTTTGTTGGTTTAGGAAATGAATCAGAAAACAATGGAAGCAATTTGGCTAAGGATTCGAAAGCCGAACTAACACAATAGGAATGTGTTAACCCGTAACTTAGGAGAATGCTTAGGTTGGTAAGATGTGGATGGATAGTTGGTTGAATGGATAAAAACTTCGACCCGCTATCAAAAAATGATAGGAACCTTAGTATGAATCGAACGCCACACTTTTGGGATTAAAGTGATAAGTTCGTAGAAACAAAACAAGTTTGACGCCACAAAGAAGTTTGATAAGTCTCGAAGTTTTGGAGAATAACGAGAGTTGAAAACAACCTCACAATTTAGCAAAGCTATCAAATTGTTCATTAAACTCAAAATGTGAATTACATGGCCTATTTATAGGATGGACTAAGGTAGCCGAATAGTCTAATCAGATTCTTAAGCCTTAAGCTTCTTTAGGAAACTTCCTAACAATTTCCTTGATGCATTCATAAATAAGAACAAAAAAAATCTGAATAATAACCTTCTAGAAGAGATGATTCGGCTGGCCCCTTTAAGGATGATAATTCACATTCAACTAATGTTTTAAAATAGCTTAATTGCTGCTATGGAGAAGAGAAATGGACAGCTTCAAGAATTATGCTTCTTTGGCCGAATATGAGTAGCCACCAAGTGAATTAGTTGCTGGAATTTATGAAGCACCTTTTGGCCATTGCTCTCCACGAAATTGACCCTTGGAGAAGCTCAAAATATCAGCTTGAAGTCCATTGAGCTACACAAAAAAAATCAGCTGGAAACACAAGGTAGCTGCACTTTAAATGCCGTCCATGCATGTGCCCAAATACATGCTCCTTCTTTATGAGCTTCCTTTGCCATTAAGCTAGCTGAAAAACATCAAATAAATGTGGTTAAGACAAGTTTAATACTCATGAAATCATCAGCTGGACATATTAAAAATCTGCACATTAATTTAACTAAGACAAATTAACTAGCAGCCACTAATAAATTTGTCTAAGTCAAGACACATTAAAACTTTGTAATTTAAACTAAACACATTTAATTTATGACTTAATATGGACATATTAAAGGCATGTATTAATATAAAACATATTTAATAAGCTGAATTAAGAATGTCCAGATTAAGACACATTTATTTAATTAAATGATTTTGAGCTGATTCTAACTAACACAACTAATTAAATTTATTCAAAATAAATATAATCAGCTCCTTGAACTAATTAAGTGCCGAATTGAGCTGAATTAAGCTGACACGAGCTAAAATCAACTTGTAGGATGGTGCGAATCAAGCTAGTTGAGCTGGGCATTTTATGGGCAATCAACCCATCACTCCACAATCGAGCAATATAGCTTGCTAAAGCATCTTGGAACTTCTTGGCACGTGCTCGAGTAATTGGCCCCAAAGGCAACTCCATGGATTCGACACCTATCTTCATGGGCGAGCTCATATCATCCTCCCTCTCTTCGAAGCGATTCGTCCTCGAATCGTCACCTACATCAAAAGGAGAAAGATCAGCAACGTTAAAACTTGCACTCACTCCATACTCACCCGGTAGGTCAATCTTGTAGACGTTGTCATTGATCCGTTCCAATACTTGAAAAGGGCCATCACCCCTTGATTGAAGCTTGGATTTCCTTTGATCGGGAAGCCGTTCTTTGCGCATGTGGATCCAAACCCAGTCACCGGGTTCGAACACGACTCGTTTGCGCCCTTTATTTACCCCTCGAACATATTGTTCGGTTCTCCTCTCAATATTATCCTTAACATTTTTGTGCAATTGTTTAACAAATTCGGCCTTCTTTTTGCCATCTACATGTACTAATTCATTAGAAGGCATAGGAATCAAATCAAGAGGAGTAATGGGGTTAAAACCGTATACTACCTCAAAAGGAGAAAATTTCGTAGCAGAATGAACGGTTCGATTGTATGCGAACTCCACATGAGGTAAGCAATCTTCCCACATCTTCAAATTCTTTTTCAAAATAGCTCGAAGCAATGTTGATAATACACGGTTGACTACTTCGGTTTGGCCATCTGTTTGAGGGTGGCATGTCGTCGAAAATAGAAGTTTGGTGCCCAATTTCCCCCACAACGTCCTCCAAAAATGACTTAGAAACTTTGTGTCGCGATCGGAGACAATGGTTCGAGGGATTCCATGCAACCTAACAACTTCCTTGAAAAACAGATTAGGAACGTTAGTAGCATCATCAGTTTTATTACAAGGTATAAAATGGGCCATTTTTGAAAAACGGTCTACAAAACAAATATTGAATCTCTCCCTCTTTTGGTTCTTGGAAGGCCCAGAACGAAGTCCATTGAAATGTCTACCCACGGAGCATCAGGAATAGGCAACGGGGTGTATAAACCATGCGGTTTGATTCGTGACTTTGCCTTCTTACAAGTGATGCAACGATCAGATTTCCTTATTACGTCACGTTTCATTTTGGGCCAATAGAAATGTTCATGCAATATTGCTAAAGTTTTAGCAATTCCGAAGTGGCCCATAAGTCCTCCGCTATGAGCTTCTTCTACAAGGACGTTTCTCACAGAACTTTGAGGCACACAAAGCTTGCCTTCACGAAATAAATAGCCCTCATGCTGAAAGTACTTTTCACAAGCACCATGCGAACAAGACTCATAAATTTCACCAAAGTCAGCATCGGATTTATAAAGATCTTTGATAAATTCAAAACCAAGCAATTTAGAATCCATTAAATTGACAAGTGCGTACCTTCGTGATAGGGCGTCGGCTACAACATTTTCCTTACCCTTTTTATACTTGATCACGTACGGAAACGACTCCAAATACTCCACCCACTTGGCATGACGTTTATTGAGCTTGGTTTGTCCCTTCAAATGCTTTAGAGCCTCGTGGTCCGAATGGATTACGAATTCCTTCGGCCATAAATAGTGTTGCCATGTTTCGAGAGCTCGGACCAACACATATAGTTCCTTATCATACGTTGGATAATTCAACGTAGCTCCGTTAAGCTTTTCACTAAAGTATGCAATAGGCCATCCATCTTGCATCAAAGCAGCGCCAATGCCGATACCTGAAGCGTCACACTCTATCTCGAATGTTTTGTTAAAATCAGGTAAAGACAACAATGGTGCATTAGTTAGACATTCTTTAAGCTTATTAAAAGAATTTTCTTGTTCATCAGTCCACACAAAAGGAGAATTTTCTTAATTATACCTGTCAAGGGGACAGCAACAGAACTAAAATTAGGCACAAACCTTCGGTAGAAGCTTGCCAACCCGTGAAAACTCCTCACTTGGCTGATGTTTGTTGGACGCGGCCATTCGTTGATCGCCTTGACCTTTTCTTGGTCAACTTCTAAACCACGAGCACTCACAACGAAACCTAGGAAAACAACTTCATTAGTGCAAAAAGAACATTTTTTTAAATTGGCATAAAGTACCTCTTTTCGCAACACTTCAAGCACCGCACGTAGATGTTGAATATGATCTTCTAAACTTTTGCTATATACTAAAATATCATCAAAATACACAACACAAAATCTCCCAATGAACGAATGTAAAACATAATTCATGAGACGCATGAAAGTACTAGGAGCGTTGGTAAGTCCGAATGGCATTACCAACCATTCATACAAACCATACTTCATTTTGAATGCAGTTTTCCATTCGTCTCCCTCCCGCATTCTGATTTGATGATACCCACTTTTTAAATCGATCTTCGAAAACAATTGGGCTCCACTAAGTTCATCAAGCATGTCGTCGAGGCGGGGAATAGGATGGCGATATTTTATTGTGATTTTGTTGATAGCGCGGCAGTCAACGCACATTCGCCAAGATCCATCCTTTTTAGGAACCAACAATACCGGAACCGCGCACGGACTTAAGCTTTCACGGATGTAGCCCTTCTCCATTAATTCGGCTACTTGTTTTTCCAATTCCTTCGTTTCCTCAGGATTACTTCTATATGCTGGCCTATTTGGAATTGCAGCACCGGGCACAAAGTCGATTTGGTGCTCGATTCCTCGAATGGGAGGTAGGCCATTTGGCACTTCTTCGGGAAAAATATCTCCAAATTCCTGCAACAAAGAAACGATAGGAGGAGGCAAAGTATTTTCAAGTTCGTTAGTTTCAAATAAACACTCTTTGTACATAAGTACAAAGATGGGTTGCCTCGCTAACATCAATTTCCGAATCTATCTTTTTCTAGCAAAAACACTTGTTTTTTCATTTTCACACTCTTGTTCTTTTTCTTTGGTCACTCTTGTTTTTATCTCGCTCTTATCATTCTTTTCTTTCTTTTTCTTTTCACTCTTTTTGTTTTTCTCTTTTTCTTTTTCTCGCTCAATAGATTGCTTCATTTTGAGTTGGTCTTCATGCACTTGCTTCGGTGTGAGAGGAGCTAATGTAACATTCCTTCCAAGGTGCTTAAATGAATATCGGTTTGTATAGCCGTCGTGGACTACTCGCCGGTCAAATTGCCAAGGACGCCCCAATAGCAAATGTCCCGCGTGCATTGGTACGACATCACAAACCACCTCATCTTGGTACTTGCCTATGGAAAACGCCACCCTTGCTTGCTTCGTCACTTTGAGTTCGCCTCCGTCATTTAGCCATTGTAGCTTGTAAGGAGTTGGATGCTTTGTGGTGGCTAAACCAAGTTTTTCAACAAGCAAAGAGCTTGCGACATTGGTGCAACTCCCTCCGTCAATAATCAAACTACACACCTTGCCTTGAACATGGCAACGGGTGTGAAAGATGTTGTCTCGTTGTTGTTCTTCCTCGGCTACTTGGATATTCAAACTCCTTTTGACAACAAGTAATTCTCCTTCAACGGGTAGCTCGAGCTCTTCACCTTCCTCCATGGGAATTTCAGGCTCCTCCTCTTGTTCATCTTCGGACTCAATCTCGCCATTTGAATGAACCACCATCACTCGTCGATTAGGACATTGACTCGTAATGTGGCCTCTTCCTTGACACTTGAAACACTTGATATCGCAAGAATGATTCGAGACAGCCTCGTTTTTATTTTTGCTAGCATCGGCACTTACTTGATTGGGTTTGGCAGCAACGAAAGGCTCTTTAGGCCGATTGGGGGCTTTGCTAGTCCCTTGAGCCCACTTGTTGGTAGAAGTCGTTGGATATGTCCGCGTGGGTCCTTTCCATTTCAATTGTTTTTCAACTTTTATTGCCATATGCACCATGTCCATAACTTCTACATAGTGTTGAAGCTCGACGATATTGGCAATATCCAGATTTAGGCCGGCTAAAAATCTCGCCATTGTTGCTTCACGATCCTCCTCCACGTCGGCTCTTATCATAGCAATTTCCATGTCTTTATAGTAGTCCTCGACACTTCGGTTGCCTTGTGTGAGATTTTGCAATCGTTGGTACAACTCCCGATGGTAATAGGAGGGAACAAAACGCTTGCGCATAACGGCCTTCATTTCGGCCCACGTAGAGATAGGCCTCTCCCCATTCCTCCTTCGGCTAGTCACCAATTGATCCCACCACACGATCGCATAGCCCGAGAATTCAATGGCAGCGAGCTTTACCTTTTTATTTTTCGAGTAGTATTGGCACTCAAAGACGAGTTCCATTTTCTTTTCCCACTCCAAGTAAGATTCGGGATCATTCTTCCCTTGAAACGGCGGAATAGACATCTTAATATTTTTGAGATTGTCATCCGGACGGTCTCGATTTCTTGGGACTCGATTTCGTTGGAACCGTTGAGGGTTTCCTTGTTCAGACAAGTGGTCACCTTCGGATTCTCCTTCACCAAAGTTGTCAATTGGTTGCTCTCGTTCTCGCCTTGCATCTTCCGGAGTCGCTTCGCGTTGTCCTCGGATTTCAACTCGATATAAGCGGTCTTCGATTGGTTCAAGCTTGTGATCAAACAATCGCTCCATTTCTCGCATAATGGCTTGCAAAGTGAGATCCGGCACTCCTCCTCCAACATTTCTTATGGGACGAAATCCACCTACCTCATTTGGATTCCTTTCCGGACTTCGTGACATTTTTAAATTCTTTAAAGACTCACAGCAGGAACTCACCAATCACTCACAAAGAATAATCACTCACTTTGGCTTTTCTACTCTCTAATAGTCTCACTAATCTCTCTTCCTTTTACCACTCGGTTTTCACTTCTCAAAATTCTCCGCAAACTAAGTTTGACAAATCAAAATCGTTTGGGGTCGGCTTACAAAATAGATGTGGCTTGGTAGGGTAATATTTTAGGATCGGGTAGGCTAACAAACAAAGAAAATAGAAGGAAATTAGTGTGGCTGTATAGATGTGGTCCTTCGGGCAGCAAGCAATGCTTTTACAAGCTCAAAATGAATTTCAATCACTTTTTTTTAATTCTGAATTTTTTTTCAATATTGAATACACAAAGGAAAAATAAATTGAATACAAACTTTTTTTTTGAATTTTTTTTCGAATTTTTTTGATTTTTTTTTACAATCTCGTAATACCAAATACGACGATTCTTACTCCGATTCAGCTAGCTCTGATACCAACTTGATACGCCCTCACCTCGAGATCGAATTGAGGCTTTACAAAATAGGCTAGAAGAAAGAGGTTTATTTAGGCTCAAAAGAGTTTGTTGGTTTAGGAAATGAATCAGAAAACAATGGAAGCAATTTGGCTAAGGATTCGAAAGCCGAACTAACACAATAGGAATGTGTTAACCCGTAACTTAGGAGAATGCTTAGGTTGGTAAGGTGTGGATGGATAGTTGGTTGAATGGATAAAAACTTCGACCCGCTATCAAAAAATGATAGGAACCTTAGTATGAATCGAACGCCACACTTTTGGGATTAAAGTGATAAGTTCGGGTAGAAACAAAAACAAGTTTGACGCCACAAAGAAGTTTGATAAGTCTCAGAAGTTTTTGGAGAATAACGAGAGTTGAAAACAACCTCACAATTTAGCAAAGCTATCAAATTGTTCATTAACCTCAAAATGTGAATTACATGGCCTATTTATAGGATGGACTAAGGTAGCCGAATAGTCTAATCAGATTCTTAAGCCTTAAGCTTCTTTAGGAAACTTCCTAACAACTTCCTAGATGCATTCATAAACAACAACAAAAAAAATCTGAATAATAACCTTCTAGAAGAGATGATTTGGCTGGCCCCTTTAAGGATGATAATTCACATTCAACTAATGTTTTAAAATAGCTTAATTGCTGCTATGGAGAAGAGAAATGGACAGCTTCAAGAATTATGCTTCTTTGGCCGAATATGAGTAGCCACCAAGTGAATTAGTTGCTGGAATTTATGAAGCACCTTTTGGCCATTGCTCTCCACGAAATTGACCCTTGGAGAAGCTCAAAATATCAGCTTGAAGTCCATTGAGCTACACAAAAAATCAATTTGGAAACACAAGGTAGTCTGCACTTTAAATGCAGTCCATGCATGTGCCCAAATACATGCTCCTTCTTTATGAGCTTCCTTTGCCATTAAGCTAGCTGA
Organism: Gossypium raimondii; assembly: GCF_025698545.1. Taxonomy (NCBI): domain Eukaryota; kingdom Viridiplantae; phylum Streptophyta; class Magnoliopsida; order Malvales; family Malvaceae; genus Gossypium; species Gossypium raimondii. The sequence goes on along the minus strand of NC_068566.1, from coordinate 26,408,345 downwards.
AAACATCAAATAAATGTGGTTAAGACAAGTTTAATACTCATGAAATCATCACTGGACATATTAAAATCTGCACATTAATTTAACTAAGACAAATTAACTAGCACCACTAATAAATTTGTCTAAGTCAAGACACATTAAAACTTTGTAATTAAACTAAACACATTTAATTTATGACTTAATATGGACATATTAAAGGCATGTATTAATATAAAACATATTTAATAAGCTGAATTAAGAATGTCCAGATTAAGACACATTTATTTAATTAAATGATTTTGAGCTGATTCTAACTAACACAACTAATTAAATTTATTCAAAATAAATATAATCAGCTCCTTGAACTAATTAAGTGCCAAATTGAGCTGAATTAAGCTGACACGAGCTAAAATCAGCTTGTAGGATGGTGCGAATCAAGCTAGTTGAGCTGGGCATTTTATGGGCAATCAACCCATCACTCCACAATCGAGCAATATAGCTTGCTACAGCATCTTGGAACTTCTTGGCACGTGCTCGAGTAATTGGCCCCAAAGGCAACTCCATGGATTCGGCACCTATCTTCATGGGCGAGCTCATATCATTTTTGGAGATCGGGAACACCTCGAACGAAGTTGTCAAGTTACTCCGCAGTTTTTAGGGTTTTTCGATTTCAACAATTTTTATTGATTCTCAGCTGTAGGTTTTCATTTGTTTTCCTTTATTTTTCCTTTACACCATCTAACACCTTCTTGTTTCTTGTGTTAGTAGGATTTTAAGGTGTGCACAATTCTTCCTCAGTGCAACACAAATTAATTGGTGTCTCGTCAGTTTTTGGCATCTTAGTGCAAATTAGGACTCTTTGCTAGTTTCGGTTCATACACTTTTTAATTGGTTGATATAGACTCTACTAAAGAACTCACAAGACTGAATTCTACCTCATTGAGAATTTGATTTTTCTTTTTGAGTGACTAACTGTGAGGTTTGCTAATTTTTCTTTTGAGTGTTGAGTATTTATTTTACAGGTATTTCAAAAAATAAAATAAAAATAAGATGGTAGTATGCCGCACCCTTAACATCCAAATGGGAGACGATTGTGATAACCAAAGGACCAATATTTTCCATTCTAGGTGTTTTATAAAAGGTAACTTATGTTCACTTATTATTGATAGTGGGAGTTGTTCGAATGTAGTTAGCAGCTATTTGGTGGATTCCTTAAAGTTACCTTGTATCAAGCACCCTAAGCCGTATCACCTTCAGTGGCTTAATGACTGCTCAGAAGTTAAAGTTACAAAATAGCCCTTGATCACTTTTAAGCTTGGGAATTACGAGGATGAGGTATGGTGTGATGTGGTCCAAATGCATGCGGCACACTTGCTCCTTGGACGGCCTTGCCAATTTGATCGTGAGGTTACACACCAAGGCAAGCTTAATAGATACTCTCGTGTGTTTAAAGGCCGAAAATTCACTGATACGACCACGCCTCGGGCACACTTTTGGACCAGCTCCCTAAGCATTGCTTGCAAACCCATGCGAGCTGAATTAGTTCAATTCCTTCTCATTGAGCTCCATTTAGCTCGTTTCCAGCTCACTTGAGCTCAATTCAGCTCATTCAAGATCAATTCAGCTCAATTTTAACCCAATGAGCTTATTTTTAGCTTTCTTTAGTTTGCATTTATTTTGCTGAAATAAACCATTTAATTTGTCTTTAGTTGAATTAGTTGTTTATTTTAAGTTAATTGATTTGTTAAAATCTGGACAAATAATTAATTAAGTGTTTTAATTATATCTAAATTAAATACTTAATTAATTATGATGTTTTAAATATGTCTGAATTTGTTAATATGTATGGCCGAATTTAATGTGCAAATTATTGAGTTCATATGCTACTAATTTAATGTGTCTGAAATGCATTTAACTTGCTGATGTTATTTGCTGCAGGTTCATGAACGGATTGGTGCAATGTATGGGAGTGTGCATGCACAATTGAGGTTCAATGGATGGCATTTAAAGTAGCACATGCATTTGGGACGTTCATGCAAGATGGAGTTGCTGAAAGTTCATGTATTTGAAGATTCATGGATCATATTTATGGGGGAAAGTACATGGGACGTTTCATGCATGATTCATGCATTTTCAAGATGACCATTCAAGTATTTTAGGCACACTAATGCCTCATTCAGCCAAGGGAGATGTAGGATCATTAAAGGGCTGCACATTCATGGAATTATAGAGATTCTTCAAGGCTAAGGATGCATGAATGCATCTAGTGAAGCAACATGATGATTCGGTCAATCCATGCATCATCTCCAAACATGAACCGAATTTTTAATGCTTCATTCATGCACATTCAGCAAATTAATTATTTCTTTCTAGAAATTTCTAGCATATTCATGGCTGAATTCTTAGCCATTAAGTTGCCCATTCGCTAGCTTAGTCTTTGCCTATAAATAGCTTACTTGTTTATTGTAAAGGTTACGAATTTGATTATTGAAAACTTGATTGAGAGGTATCCTCCTATCCTATTTAAATGAGTCTCGCTCGACTTATCTAGCTCACTAGTGGCGCCAACCCGACTCCTTGAACTTATCACCATTCGGTGTATGCTCCCCACCTTTTTATACCTTTGGTTCTTACCTCAATATAGGTAACGGTCAAGGTCCATCTTCGACTATCCATCAAATTCACCTTAAGCAACATAAGTCCCGGGGCAATACTTCATATAGTATTGAATTGTTCTTCAACTTGAGTTCACTTTACCATCTCCATTTTAACTTTAAAATTATAAACTTTATTTTTCTTGTAAAACCCGAACCTAACATCAATCATCAAACTTCACCTATCCTTTGAACCCTTTTTTCCAACTTCCGCTTAAAGTTAATCAAAATCTATTTTTCTCACCAAACGAATGACTCTTCTCGTCGACGATCGGGCAAACAAGTGACTCGACTCTACATCATCGAGCCGGATCACATCATTTGGTATCAGAGCTTGCAAAACGAGGAGCACCAACATTCGTAACAAGGCTGCAAGTAGGTTCAGAACGTGAAAAAAAATCAAAAAAAAATTTTGAGTTGTAATTTAATTTTTTTTCCTTGTATTTACCTTACTATTGTATTGGAGTATCACAAAAAAAATCAAAATTCAAAAAAAAAAAGAAAAAAAGAAGTGAGCAAAAAAAAAGAGTAAAAAAAAGAAGAAAAAAAAGAAGTGAAAAGTCTTGCGAGTATTATTTTCATCTCTTATTACTCCGATCATCAAGTTTCCCTTCCTACCATTATTTATCCATCCCAACGCCACACTTTAAACCAATTTTTCTTTGTTCAAATTACCTTACACCGACATTATCCTTGTAACCCATTTTGAAACCGACCCTCAAGCAGCAAATTAAGTCTACCGAGACGAATTACAAATTTGTGAGACGAGGTCGAGTGGTAAAAGGTAAGAGAGCGTGAGTTCATTCGAGAGAAGAAAAGCCAAATAAGAGTGAAACACGAGTGGTGTGCCATTTATTATTTTCTTTGCAAGAGAACTTGTGAGATTTTGTGGTGAGGATTATTTTTCTTTCTAATTTTTCTTTTGTTTTCTAACATTTTGTTGAAACATGTCCGAAGAATTTTCTGAATGTGAATTCCAAGTATGGAAGCGAGAAATGCAAAGGATAATACGATCTGAATTCCGACGAATACAAAAAGGAGAACTCCAAGTAATATCCGACAAAGATAAAGAAGATTTGACACCTGTTAACATTGACATCAAAATGAGTTCAAGTCTTCAACAATTGGAGAACGAACCGCAACATAAGAATCTGGTTCATACTCGATGCCGAGTCCACGATAAAATTTGTTGCATCATTGTTAATGGTGACATTAGTTCAAATGTGGCCAGCACTAGAATGGTGGAAAAACTTGGCTTACTCGTTACCAAGCATCCCCAACCATATAAGCTGCGGTGGTTTAACGACAAAGGTGAATTTGAAGTTACTCAACAAGTGCGTATTGCATATTCCATCGGCAGATACCAAGACGAAGCCATTTGTGATGTGGTACCTATTCAAGCTTGCCATTTGTTGCTGGGAGCACCATGGCAATTGGATCACAAGGTCACTCACGATGAACGTACCAATAGGTATTCCTTCAAGCATCAAGGAAGCAAAATCACCTTAGCACCGCTCACACCGGAACAAGTCCATGAGGACCAAATCAAATTGAAAATTTTGGTTGTAAAAGATTTTGAGCGAGAAAAGAATAAAGAAAATGAAAATGAAAGAAATGAAAAAGAAAAATATGAAAATGAGATTTCAAAAATAAAAGAGAGTGAAAAGCAAAAAGAGATTGAAAAAGAAATTGAAAGAGAGCTTGAAAAGAAATCGAGTGGAAAAGAAAAAGAGTTCGCAAAAGAAACGAGTGAAGAAAGCAAGCAAGAAAAAGTAAGGAAAATTTTTGCTAACCTCTGTTTGAGTTTGCCTTTTGATTCTTCTTCGTTTCAGGTTTGCAAAGTTTCACCCACGGACTGGTTCCAACTTCATTATCTTTCTGACATACGACGTTTTCAATTAATTGAAAAAGGTAAGTTGGATGTTGTGAATAATTTTCAAACTTTCGAAGGTAAGTCAGGGAAGAATCTTTTTGGTCTTCATTCTGATTGTGATTTTTTTCTATCGATCAATTCGGCCATTTTGTTGGTCTTAGAGAAAGCCCATTCAAACATTTGTTTTGTTGTTTAACCTTGGATCGAAATGTTGATTTTTCCTTGAAAGGAGTCTTACAATGCTCTAATCATCATTTGTTTCCTACTGATTTCCATCACGATCAATTGCAAGATATCATTCTTCCAATGTTTCAAGGTAAGCAAGGTATGAATGTTGAAAATTTTAAAGCACCTCTGCCTTTTTCGATTGTTGGTGGACACATTGTTGATGATTTGGTCTTTAGAAAAAATCTAAACTTTGACGTGGCTACTTGTCATTCTTTGATTGATGATGATCCATTTGTTTTTTCTGATGATAAGAAGATTCTTGTTTTTGAAAAATATTATTTTCTTGATGGTATTGGTTGTTTATCTTTAACTAGCAATGGAATGCATGTTTTGGATGCTCGAGATGAAAGTCCGTATAAATTGTTCATTCTAACTGATCCTGTTGAAAAGGAATGGAAATGTATTGATGAGTATGGCATCAGCAAGATTTTTGATGAAGAACGAATAAAACAACACCAACAAAATATGGAATTGTGTGATCAAAAGTCGAAATATCATCTGTTTGGTTGTGTTGATCATGTGAATTATCTAATTTGTGGTGTGAAATTTCCATGTTTTCGTAAATCTTTTCGAACAAAATTTAAAGGGTTTGCTTGTTTGAATCTGAGTATGCTAACACCCTCGTTGCCATTTGGATCGAGTAGTCAAAATCATGTGTTTAATCCTGGAGTTTGTTATTATGAATCATCCATGAAAGAAAGCAAGCATCGTAAATTTTGTTTGAATGAATGTGTAAACAATCTTTGTTTGTATGATGCTTTGTCTTTAAGTTTGAAAATGAGACATGTGAATCTTGTTGGTTTGTTAAGTCAAAATCAAAATTTTGTTTCCGGAGGTTGTTCTCAACTGTTGTTCCAATGCGATTTCAAGAATCAAGAAAATCAAGATTTCAAATCTTGGAAATCTTGGTCCAAGAAACCGAATCCTGTAGCCAAAGCGCATTGGATCCCAGTTACGAGCATTAACAAGCCAATTTTGGGAGAGAACGGATTACAAGCCCAAGTTCTTAAAGACAAGGCCCAATAAGATGTTCCAAGCCCAATCCAGAAATTTAAATCAGATTTAGTTGAAAATCAGGCCAAATTGTCAAAGTGGCCCAATTTGTCAAATTTTAATTCTTTAAATACTTAGTTTTAATTTTTAGACTTTATAAATAAATTTCTATGTAAAAATTTAGCCCAAAGAGGCCCATTAAAGGCCTTGGACGAAATTCCCTTGAAAGTAAAAAAAAATTAGGTTTTTTTTTTTAGTTTTCCTATTAGGACCAGGAAAGTAGTTAGAAGGCCTATATGTATGGCTTGGCCAGCCACCCTTATACACATTACAATTACATTGAAAATTTTAGATTTACTTTGAGTGAAAATTCTCTTTGAGTTCTTCAAAAATTTCTCTTGAGTTTTCTTTAGAAGTAGTTTTAACAATCTTTTTGATTGTGGGAGCCATCTTCAGTCTTCTTCTTGTCGTTGATCTTCATTGGAGGGGAGATTAGAGCCGTTTGAAGGGAGTTGTGAGATCTTTCGAGATTTCAAGGCTTCTTAGGATTTTTCTTTATTCTATTGCTTGTCATTCTTCTTTATTAAATTCTGCTTGTGCCGATTTGTTGAATAATTTGGGATTAATTGTTCTTGTTTCGTTTCAGCCATTCCAAACTTCAAGATCTGATTCGACACTTCCTTGGACATAAAGAAACGTTTTTGAGTCACAAAAATCCCCCTTTTCTTGCCATCCAATCCTTAGAACTAGTTTTAATTGATTTCGCAATCTGCTTTTAATTTATTTGCTGTTTTGTGTTCTTTGATAGTTTCGGTTGATTGGAAGTTAATCTTGGGGCTTAATTTCGTGTTCATGGCTTCCAAGAACATCTATTCATAAGTGTTTTGATTTTTGGTTGTTCTTTATTGATTTGGGGATTTTTAGTTTCCAAATCTAATTGATCCTAATTAAGTTTTGCTGTTTCGTTTTAGATCCAAACATTTAGAGTTTTCGTAGGAGTTTCCCGTGACTTGACAACTCGATCTTGGTCCGCGCGCGACCCTCTATCACTGATAAAATAGATCCAGATATGCCAAAACTTGTGGATGACAGTGATAATGGAGAAGAGTTGGTTGAACCACCAAAAGAAGGGGACTTTGTTGATTTTCAATGCCTTGTAGTTCGCCGAACCCTTAAGATCCAGATGAAAGATGATGTTGATAACCAAAGGACCAATATTTTCAATTCGCGGTGTTTTATAAAAGGTAACTTATGTTCACTTATTATTGATTGTGGGAGTTGCTCGAATGTAGTAAGCAGTTATTTGGTGGATTCTTTAAAGTTACCTTGTACCAAACATCCTAAGCCATATCACCTTCAGTGGCTTAATGAATTCTCCGAAGTTAAAGTTACAAAACAATCCTTGGTCACTTTTAAGCTCGGGAATTATGAGGATGAGGTATGGTGTGATGTGGTCCCAATGCATGCGGCACATTTGCTTCTTGGACGGCCTTGACAATTTGATCGCGATGTTACACACCAAGGTAAGCTTAATCGATACTCCCTTATATTTAAAGGCCGAAAATTCACCTTTGCTCCTTTAAATCCCACTAATGTATATAAAGATCAATTAAAGATGATGAAATTTTGTGAGGAGGTAAGGGAGAAAGGACAAATACAAAAGACAAAGAGTAAAGAGGCTAGTAGTGAAAAAAGTCAAAATCAAAAAAGCCCAAAGGTGAGTGAGTCCACAAGTGGTAAAATGAGAGAAAAAAATTGATGGCAACAAAAAAAGATGTGTAGAGAGCCCTACTAAATAAACAGCCTTGTATCCTTGTGAGGTTTAGGCAAAATTATTTATCTTTATCTGACATTAACAAAAATTTGCCTAGTGTTTTTGAGTGTCTTTTGCAGGATTACGAGGATGTTTTTAGTGAGGCCCCTAAAGGTTTACCACCTTTACGTGGGATAGAGCATCAAATTGACTTAGTACCCAAAGCTTCAATACCAAATTGAGCAGCCTATAGAAGCAATCCCGAGGAGACAAAAGAATTGCAAAGGCAAGTTAAGGAGTTACTAGACAAAAGGTACATTCGTGAGAGCCTAAGCCCTTGTGCCGTTCCTGTCTTATTGGTACCGAAGAAAGATGGTACGTATAGAATGTGTGTTATTGCCGCCCAATCAACAAAATAACAGTAAAGTATAGACATCTAATTCCTAGACTTGATGATATGCTTGATGAATCACATGGTTCAATTATATTCACTAAAATTGATTTAAAAAGTGGTTATCATCAAATTCGAATGAGGGAAGGGGATGAATGGAAAACAGCTTTTAAAACAAAATTTGGATTGTATGAATCGTTAGTTATGCCTTTCGGCCTTACTAATGCACCGAGTACATTTATGAGATTAATGAATCACGTTTTAAGGCTTCACTTGAGTAAATTTGTAGTAGTTTACTTTGATGATATTTTAATTTACTCCAAGACATTAGATGATCATGTTTTCCATGTTAGAACCGTTTTAGATATTCTGCGAGTTGAAAAGTTGTTTGCCAACCTTGATAAATGCACATTCTGTTGTGATAAGCTAATATTCTTAGGTTTCATAGTTAGTGCTTAAGGTATTCATGTCGATGAGGACAAAGTCAAGACAATCAAGGAGTGGCCGACTCCTAAATCGGTAACTGAGGTGAGATCTTTCCATGGTTTAGCTAGTTTTTATAGATGATTTGTGAAATATTTCTCTACTATTGCTGCCCCATTAACAGAGGTTATAAAGAAATCCGTGGGTTTCAAATGGGGTGAAACCCAAGAAAAGGCTTTTCAGACCCTAAAAGCTAAGTTATGTTCTGCTCCTCTTCTTAAATTACATGATTTTACTAATACTTTTGAACTTGAGTGTGATGCTTCAGGAATTGGTATTGGCGCCGTTTTAATGCAAGATAAGCAACCAATTGCTTATTTTAGTGAAAAATTGAATGGTTCACAATTAAACTATTCAACTTATGACAAAGAACTGTTGGCATTGGTTCGTGCACTTCAAGTATGGCAACATTATTTGCTGCCTAATGAGTTTGTCATACATACAGATCATGAATCCCTTAAGTGGTTAAGAGGACAAGGTAAGTTGAGTAAACGGCATGCCCGATGGGTAGAATTCATTAAAACATTCCCCTATGTGATAAAATATAAAACAGGTAAAGATAATGTAGTTGCGGATGCTTTGTCTAGACAATATGCTTTAATAACTACATTGATTGCTAAAGTATTAGGGTTTGAACATATTAAGGAGTTATATGATGATGATATTGATTTTGGCCATATATATAGAAATTGTGGACATACTACTTTTTAAAAGTTTTATCTTGTAGATGGCTTTCTTTTTCGTATAAACAGGTTATGCATACCAAAGTGTTCCATGAGAGACTTATTGATTCATGTGGCCCATAGTGGGGGTTTAATGGGACATTTTGGAGTGGCCAAAACACTAGACATCTTGCAAGAACACTTTTATTGGCCACATATGAAGAAGGATGTCGAAAAGGTATGTTCTAAGTGCATTACATGCAAACAAGCAAAATCTAAGGCAATGCCTCATGGCCTTTACACTCCTTTACCGATTCCTACTTCAAATTAGGTAGACTTATCCATGGATTTTATTCTAGGTTTGCCTCGAACTAAGAAAGGAAAAGATAGTATATTTGTTGTTGTTGACAGGTTTTCAAAGATGGCACATTTTATTCCTTGTCACAAAACAGATGATGCTACACATGTGGCAGACTTATTTTTTAAAGAGGTGGTGAGACTTCATGGCATCCCTAAAACAATTGTTTCTAACAGATATGTCAAATTCCTTAGCCACTTTTGGAAGGTATTGTGGGGTAAGCTTGGTACGAAATTACTTTATTCCACTACATGTCACCCCCAAACTGATGGTCAAAATGAAGTAGTTAATTGAATCTTAGGAACATTGTTACGATCTGTTGTGGGAAAGAACATTAAAAATTGGGAAGAATGCCTACCATTTGTTGAATTTGCATATAATAGATCTATTCATTCTACAACTGGTTATTCTCCATTTGAACTTGTTTATGGTTTTAACCCACTAACAGTACTTGATCTTGTGCCATTACCACTTGAACATATTGTTAATTTGGATGGCGAATAGAAAGCTGAGTTGGTGGAATCCTTACACGAGAAGGCTAGGCAACGAATAGCCAAAACAAATGACGTCAACACCAGCAAAGCAAACAAGGGGTGCAAACGGGTTGTCCTAGAACCCGGAGATTGGATTTGGGTCCATATGAGGAAAGAATGATTTCGTACAAAAAGAAAGACCAAGTTGGACCCAAGGGGTGATGGGCCTTTCCAAGTACTCGAGCGACTCAACGATAATGCCTATAAAATTGATTTACCCGGTGAATACAATGTAAGTTCTACTTTCAATGTGGCTAACTTATCCCCATTTGATTTTTTAGATTTGAGGATGAATCTTTTTGATGATGGGGGAATGATACGAGTCACAAAGGCCCAACCCAAGTTCAAGAACATGATGGGCTCAAATTACCACAAGGCCCAATAACGAGGTCAAACGCCAGACAAATGCATTCAAAACTAAATGGAACCATTCAAGAATTTGTTAGCAAGGCCTTAGATGGGTACACTAAGATAAAGAAAATCAAGATTTATTTTCTTGTTTTCAAGAAAATCAAGAAACCGAATCTTGGCCCAATTTTGCTGTTTGGAGCAATTTCAAGAATCTGGAAAATCAATATTTCAAATCTTGGAAATCTTGGTCCAAGAAACCGAATCTTGCAGCTAAAGCGTATTGGATCTCCGTTACGAGCATCAACGGACTAATTTCGGTAGGAGATGGACTACAAGCCCAAGTTCTTGAAGGTAAGGCCCGCTAAGAGGTTCCAAGCCCAACCAAGGAAGTTAAACCGTACTTAGTTGAAAATCAGGCTAAATCATTAAACCGGCCCAATTTGCAAAATTTTATTTGTTTAAATACCTAGTTTAATTTTTAGACTTAAGGATTATTATATATGTAAAAATTCGGCCCAAGCAACCCATTAAATGCCGTGGCCGAATTTTCCCTCTCAATTTATTAGGGTTTTTTTTAGGAAAATAAGGCCTATTAATAGGCATGGCCGGCCACATTGTAACACACATTACAATTACATAAAAAAATTTAGATTTGTTTTGAGTGAAAATTCTCTTTGAGTTCTCCAAGAATTTTCTCTTGAGTTTTCTTTAGAAGTAGTTTTAACAAACTTTTTGATTGTGGGAACCATCTTCAGCCTTCTTCTTGTCATTGATCTTCAGTGGAGGGGAGATTAGATCCGTTTGAAGGGAGTTGTGGAATCTTTTGGGATTTTAAGGCTTCTTCTTAGGACTTTATCTTTATTTTCTTACTGTTCAATCTATTTTTAATTTTTGTTTTGTGCCGATTTCATATCCTAACTTCTTAAGTTTTCTTGTTGTGTTTCCAGCCTTCTTCAACGTTAAAGAAACTGATCGGCACCCTTCTTGGTAGCAAGAATCGAGCATTAATTCATCTTTTCCATTGATCTTGCCGAATATTCCTTCCAATTCTGATTAAATTTGGTTTGTTGGGATTTAGAGTTTGATTTGTTGTTTTGGGAAAATTAACTTGCTGATTCGTGTTGGGAAAATTCGCAACGTTCTTGAGTATCAATAATTGTTTTTGAATCATAATTCTTTATTTCTCTTGTCGTCCCAAACCCTAGGACTCTATTTAATCTGATTGTTCTTTGTGATCTGATTTTAATTTGTTCTTGGTGCTGATAGGTTCAGCTATTTGGGGTTTCTCTCTAAACTCAAATTCGGGTTCTTGGCTTCCTAGAATTGTCATCTCTTAGGGCGTTTTAATTTTTGCTATCCATTGATTGATTTGGGGATTTTGTGTTCAGATCTAATCAGATCTAACTTTAATTCTATGTTTCGTTTCAGATCTGATCGTCTAGAGTTTCGTAGGAGTTTCCCGTGACTTGACAACTCGATCTTGGTCCGCGCGCAACCCTATATCATAGCCCTTCTCAAGAAGTTCATTCACTTATTTTTGTAGTTCTTTCGTCTCTTCAGGATTGCTCTGATAAGCAGGAAGGTTTGGAATTGCGGCTCCCGGCACCAAATCTATTTGCTGTTCAATTCCACGAATAGGTGGTAACCCACTCGGGATTTCTTCCGGGAGTACATCTCTAAATTCCTGCAACACAGACAAAATAGAAGAGGGTAACTTGTCATCAAATTCGTTAGTACCAAGCAGACTTTCTTTGTACAAAAGAACCAACAATGGTTGTTTTAACAACATTGATTTCCTGACTTCTCTCTCTTTTACATACAAACTCTTTTTTTCATTCTCATCACTCGTCTCTTTTTCTTTTTCTTTTGCATCGTTCTCTCTTTTTTTATCACTCATTTTTTTTGATTTTCTTCTTTTCTACACTCTTTTCTTTATTCTTTTCATTTTTTTGCTCTCGCTCATTTTCTTTTGATTTTTCAATAGAACTCCTCATTTTGAGCTGATCTTCATAAACTTGTTTGGGTGTTAGCGGAGCTAACGTCATCGTTCGTCCCAAATGTTTAAAGGTAAATCGGTTTGTGTATCCGTCATGAATTGCACGTTTGTCAAATTGCCAGGGCCGTCCAAGAAGGAGATGCCCAGCATGCATCGGTACAACATCACACATCACTTCATCTTGATACTTTCCAATTGAAAATGAAATAAGCACTTGCCTTTTCACCTTTAGTTCTCCCCATCGTTAAGCCATTGGAGCTTATACGGATGAGGATGTTTGGTAGTAGCCAATCCGAGTTTCTCCTCCATCAACGTACTAGCCACGTTCGTACAACTTCCTCCATCGATTATAACACAACAAATCTTGCCTTGTACTTGACATCGTGTATGGAAGATATTTTCGCGTTGTTATTCATTTTCAACGCCTTGCAAAGTAAGGCTTCTTTTCACAACTAGAATTTCTCCATTCTCGGCTTGTTCGACTTCTTCCTCATCTTCAATTTGTTCAACGGCCTCATTCTCACGTTCACTTTCAGATTCATTTGATGTGAGCTTGCCTGCGAACAAAGTAGAGTTCGAACAAGAAGCTATCAAGTTGCCCATTGGTCCGATAACGCGAGCTAGAGCTAAACAATTTAAGGAGGTTATTTCAGCAATGGTGGAACGAATAGTGGAAAATGATAGCAAAGAGTTCAAAAACGAGTTCAATATTTTCAATTTTTGGGAAGCTGAATTTCGTTCCAGCTAATAAATTTGCTGTTGGAATTTTTGGACCATTTAAATTAAGCCTTTAATTAAGTTTTAGTACAGCTTATTAATTTGTCTTTAATTAATATAAGTGTTTAATTTGTCTTGTTTTAGTTAAATGTGTCTTGATTTCATTAAGTTTGTCTAAAATTAAAACATGATTTTATTATGTCTAGCTGAATTATTGAGTCTTGTTTAATTATCATTTAATTTGTTACAATGTTAAATAATGTGTCCACATTTTGTTGAATTTAATTAAGTTCATGTGTATGTTGTTTAGGTGCAGCCAAATTTGAAGATACATTGGACAGATTCATGCATGTAGATTCATAACCTGGACAATTTAAATACACATAATTAAAACTAGACACAATTAATTAAGTTAAGACGCAATTCATTCTGTTGGACAAGACATATTAAAAACATGCAATAACAAAAACATATTTATAAGCTGTAATATTTAAGACAACTTAATAACATGCAATAAAAACACACTTAACATGAATAATTAAATTTGTCTAGATTTTAGACCAATTAAACAACGATTATTAATTGAGCTGTGTTTAACTAATTTAACTAACTCAAATCATTATTCCAGCAGCTATATTAATGTCTAAATGGAACTGATCTGAATTTGAGCTGATTCGAGCTCATTGAGCTGAAATGGAGCTTAGTTTAGCTCCTAACAAATTGCAAACAATGCTTAGAGAGCTGGTCCAAAAATGTGCCCAGGGCGTGGTCGTATCATCCCCTCCCTCTTTTAAGCGATTTGTCCCCAAATCGGGCCATTTACTCACGAAAAATCCTTCCTCATCACAATCCCCTTGGTTGACGACGATGCTTCCAAAATTCTAAAAATCACACATTTCTCGATAAAGAATAAAGTTAGCAGTCCCTCCCTCTTTAGGGATATAACATTTAAATATGTGATCTACATAATAGAGAAAAGAATTGGGGACATAGCGAATGAAGGACTTACAAGCTCGCTCACAGATTTCAATCAGAACTTGAACAAATAAACCATTGCTGATTTCATGAATATAAATGGGTCTTGCCTCCTCAAATTGATTCCCCATATTTGGTAATAGGAAGTACAAATGAATCAAGCTCAAGTTGCATCCACAAGACTTGGAAAAATTAGTCACTCGATTATGAACTCTTGGTTCCATTTGATCACAACTTGCAAACTTCAATTTTTCAAACAATCTCGATATGCCATTATTACAACCAAGTGAACTCAATCGATTTATATGATAGTCAATCAAATATCTTTGCACACAGTCAAACTCAATAATACACTTCCATACCTTTTCAACATGATCAGTCAGAATGATCAATTTATACGAGCTTTCATCTTGCGCATTCAAAACACACATTTCATTGCAAGTTAAAGACAAACAACCAATACCATCAGGAAAATGATATCTTTCAAAGATCAAAGCATTAACAAAGTGTTCATCAACATGTGAATAAGACAAGGATGTCTTAGTGTTTTCCAAAGTCATTTCTTGTTTACCTTTAAGTGTAGGAAGAGAAGAGTCGGTTGTACATTTTTCGTTTAATACAAACCTTCTCTCCTCGGGAAAGTAGTCTAGTCGAAGCTTCGTGGCTGAATTAATTTGTCAAAATGAAATACGAACTTCAGGTACAACCAAAGAAATGGATTAAGGAAAGAATTTAAATTGAAAGAAAATTTATCATACCTCGTTTCCTTATTCAACAACCAAGTATCAAAACAATAGAAATTATTCGCACACAATCGATAATGCTTGATTTTCCCAAATAATGTATCAAAATAGATTCCGGGTTTAAAAGATTTTGATTATTCATGCCACAGTGTAGCAAGGAGTTCTGATAGGGGGTTGCGCGCGGACCAAGATCGAGTTGTCAAGTCACGGGAAACTCCTACGAAGAACGCTAAACACTTGGATCTGAAATGAAGCAAAAAGATCGAATCTTAGAATTTCTAGATCTGAAATAAAAACTCTAAAATAGCAAAGAATAAACCAAGAATCGAAACACTTATTATTAGGGAAATCGGAAGTCAAGAACACGTGAATATACTTCAAAGAAGTCTCTAATTCAACCGAATTTGTCAATTGCACCAAAACAGAAAGTGAATACAACAGATCACAAAAAGAACGAAAATTGATTTAGAATGAGGAATCGTGGAGCAAGAAAGAGGGAAATTATGGATTAAGAATGATCTTTGATAATCAAGAACGATTATGAGCTTCCCAAACCGAATCTGAAAAGATTAACATCCAAAACAGCAAATCAAACTCCAAATTCCAGCAAACTAAGTTTAATCAGAGGATTGTGATGAATAGATGGCAAGATCAATGGAAAAGATGAATTAATGATCGATTTTTGCTGCCAAGAGGGGTGCCGATTAGTTTCTTTAATGTTGAAGAAGGCTGGAAATGCAACAAGAAATCTTAAACAAGTTAGATAATGAAATCGACACAACTAGAAATTAAAAAGAGATTGAACAACAAGAAAATAAAGATAAAGTCCTAAGAAGCCTTGAAATCTCGAAAGATTTCACAACTCCCTTCAAACAGCTCTAATCTCCCCTCCAATGAAGAACAATGGCAAGAAGAAGGCTGAACATGGCTCCCACAATCTAAAAGATTGTTAAAACTACTTCTAAAGAAAACTTAAGAGAAAATTCTTAGAGAACTCAAACAGAATTTTTACTCACAAAGAAATCTGAAAATTTAATCTAATTCAAGGTATTTTCCTAAGGTGGCCGGCCTAGCCTATTTATAGGCCTTCTAACTATTTTTCGAATCTTATTAGGAAACTAAAAAAAAACCTAATTAATAATTTACAAGGAGAAATTCGGCCAAGGCTTTTTAATGAGTTGCTTGGGCTGAATTTTTACATAGGAATTAAATCATAAAGCATAAAAATAAAAACTAAGTATTTAAAGAATTAAAATTTTACAAATTGGGCCACTTTGACAATGTGGCCTGATTTTCAACTAAGTGCCGTATCTTCAATAACTTGGGCTTCTAATCTGTTCTCTCCTAAAATTGGTTCGTTGATGCTCGTAACTGAGATCCAATGGGCCTTAACTGCAAGATTCAGTTTCTTGGACCAAGATTTCCAAGATTTGAAATCTTGATTTTCTTGATTCTTAAAATCGCTCAAAACAAAAAAATTGGACCAAGATTCGGTTTCTTGATTTTCTTGAAAACAAGAAAGTGAATCTTGATTTTCTTTTTCCTTTGTATACACGTCTAAGGCTTTTCTAATGAAGTCTTGAACGATTCCATTTAGTTTCATACGCATTTGCTTAGCCTTTGACCTCATTATTTGGCCTTGTTGTAATTTGAGCCCATCACGTTCTTGAGCTTGAGTTTGGCCTTTGTGACTCAAATCTTGCAGCCAAGGCGCATTGGATCTCTGTTACAAGCATCAACGAACCAATTTCGGAAGGAGATGGACTACAAGCCCAAGTTCTTGAAGGCAAGGCCCAATAAGACGATTCCAAGCCCAACCAAGAAGTCAAAATCATACTTAGTTGAAAATCAGGCCAAATCTTTAAAGTGGCCCAATTTTTAAAAATTTAATTCTTAGTTTCAATTTTAGACTTTCTAAATTAATTGTTATGTAATTACTCTGTCCAAGAGGACCAATTTAAGGCCCTTGACCGAATTTCTCTTTAATATTTAATTAGGAGTTTTTTTAGTTTTTGTTTTCTAATAGGATTAGGAAAATATTAAGGCCTATAAATAGGCATGGTTGGCCACCCTTGTAAACACATTAGAAACACTTTGAAAATTTCAGATTTGCTTTGAGTGAAAATTCTCTTTGAGTTCTCCAAGAATTTTCTCTTGAGTTTTCTTTAAAAGTTGTTTTAACAATCTTTTTGATTGTGGGAGTCATCTTCAGCCTTCTTCTTGCTATTGATCTTCATTGGAGGGGAGATTAGAGCCGTTTGAAGGGACTTGTGAAATCTTTCGGGATTTCAAGGCTTCTTAGGACTTTATCTTTATTTCTTGCTGTTCATCCTATCTTTTAAATTCTGCTTGTGTCGATTTTTATTAACTAACTTGTTTGATGTTCTTGTTGCATTTCAGCCTTTCCAAAACTTCAAGATCTCTTCATCATTCAAAATCGGATCGGTCTCCTTTGTTCTTGGCAGCAAATTTCGTTCAAGATCCCTAAATTCCATTATTCTTGCCGATTTCTCCTTTTCAAATCTAGTTGAATTTGGTTGCTGGAATTTTGGGGGAAATTAATTTGCTGTTTCAATTTGGGCACATCGACATCTCCTTGGGCTCCAAGAACCGTTTTCGATTCTTAAATCTTTCTTTTGTTCTTGCCATCCATACCCTATCTTTTATTACATCAATTTGCTGGACTTTTAAAATTAACTTACTGTTTGTGATTGTTCTTTTCAGATTCGGCAGATTGGGGTTTCATTCGAATTACCAATCCGTGTTCTTGACATCCAAGATTTGTTATTCTTAAGGGCGTTTGTTTCTTGGCTATTCTTTATTGGTTTGGGGATTTTTAGTTTCCAGATCTAATTGATTCTAATTAAGTTTTGCTGTTTTGTTTTAGATCCAAATGTTTAGAGTTTTCGTAGGAGTTTCCCGTGACTTGACAACTCGATCTTGGTCTACGCATAACCCCCTATCACACCGGGTAGGTCAATTTTGTATGCATTATCATTGATCTGCTCGCATACTTGGAAAGGTCCATCGCCTCTTAGGTCCAACTTGGTCTTTCTTTCTGTAGGAAATTGTTCTTTCCTCATATGGACCCAAACTCAATCTCTGAGTACTAAGTCAATTTGGTGTTTTATCCCACGTAAAGGTGGTAAACCTTTAGGGGCCTCACTAAAAACATTCTCATAATCATGCAAAAGACATTGAAACACACTAGGCAAATTTTCGTTAATGTTAGATAGAGATAAATAGTTTTGCCTAAACCTCACAAGGATATAAGGCTGTTTATTGAGTAGGGCTCTCCGCACATCTTTTTTTGTTGCAATTAAAATTTTCACTCTAGTTTTACCACTTTTGGGCCATTTAAATTTTGACTTTTTTCACTACTAGCCTCTTTTCTCTCTGTCTCTTTTATTTGTCCTTTCTCCCTTACTCCCTCACAAAATTTCATCATTTTTAATTGATCTTTATATACATCATTGGGATTTAAAGGAACAAAAGTGAATTTTCGACCTTTAAACACAAGAGAGTATCTATTGAGCTTGCCTTGGTGTGTAACATCATGATTAAATTGCCAAGGCCATCCAAGGAGCAAGTGTGTCGCATGCATTGAGACCACATCACACCATACCTCATCCTCGTAATTCTCGAGCTTAAAAGTAATCAAGGCCTATTTTGTAACTTTAACTTCTAAGCATTTATTAAGCCACTAAAGGTGATACGGCTTAGGGTGCTCGGTACAAGGTAACTTTAAAGAATCCACCAAATAACTGCTCACTACATTCGAACAACTCCCACTATCAATAATAAGTGAACATAAGTTACCTTTTATAAAACACCTAGAATGGAAAATATTGGTCCTTTGATTATCAACATTGTCTCTCATTTGGATGTTAAGGGTGCAGCGGACTACAAGGACCTCATTATGGTCATTATTCTCATCATCGACTTGACCAATTCTAGACATCTTATTTTAAAACCTGTAAAACAAACACTCAACACTCAAAAAAAAATAACAAACCTCACCGTTAATCACTCAAAAAAAAGGAAAATCAAATTCTCAAAGAGGTAGAATTCAGTCTTGTGAATTCTTTAGTAGAGTCTATATCAACCAATTAGAAAGTGTATGAACCCTAACTACCAAAGAATCTTAATTGCGCTAGGAGTTCAAAAAAACTGATGAGGCACCAATTGAATTGTGTTGCACTGAGGAAGAATTGTGCACACTTTAAATCCTACTAACATAAGAAACAAGAAGGTGTTAGATAGTGTAAAGGAAGAATAAAAGAAAAATAAATGAACATCTACAGCTAAGAATCAATAAAAAATTGCTGAAACCCAAAAACCCGAAAAACTGCGGAGTAACTTGACAACTTTGTTTGAGGTGTTCCCGATCTCCAAAAATCACAAAATTTAAACTTGAATGTCCTTAAATATTTTATATTTGATCTGGAAAGTTTTGGCACTAAACTAAACCTGCTGAATATTTTTTTAATTTTTACTTGATTTCATCTTTTTCAAATTTTTTGACTTTTTCTACTGATTTTTTTGCGGGAAATATTTTTTAATATTCTATCACAGTGCCACAAATATGCATGTAAAATTTCAGACCAATCGAAAAACGTTTACCCACTCAAATGAATTTTTTTTCAAAAATTTTTTGGGTAAAAACTGCTGTTTAATGTTTTTAAAAGGAGATCAGTTTAGAAATCACCCAAGAACACCCAAAACGCCCAAAATATGATACCAAATGATAGGGGTTGCATGTGGACCAAGATCGAGTATTCAAGTTGATACGATGTAGCCTAACGAAACAGACTATCTTCGTATGTTACGGATCTAGGAATGTTGTAAGCACGTTCCTGGAACAAGAAAATAGAAAGGAATTAAAGAAATAATCATGGTAAAATATGGGTAAAAAAAAAGAACGAAAATGGAAGGAAAATGATGTTGTTGGCGTTTAAAACAAAAAGAAATTCAAACGGTGAAGTCGAACGCTTCATGAAACGGCCAAGGCAGCAACTTGAGTGTTCAACAATGGCAAAAGTAATCGTTGGAATAGAATAACGTTAAACTCGAAAGAACTTGCACAATCTACTGAGCAAACCCGAATCGAATCTGTTCAACGTCAAAAGGACTTGGACCCTCTAGATAGCGATCTAGGAACCCGAAGTATCAAGAAAATTTGACACAACAAACTAAGTCTGAAATGCTAAGGAAAGTTCAATGAAGAACCGAAATTGAGAGAAATTCTCAAATGTAATTGTTTTCATAAATCATCTAACCTGAATACATCATTTTAATATGTATTTATAAGTACAAAAGAGGGGTGTTGAATGGAAATTCGTGGCTGTAATCAAAAGGGTTTAAAATAAGAAGTTATAACTCCTTTTGGCATCATTTTAATAGCAGCCATACATTTAAATTTCAAACGACAACCTCCCTTGTTCTTATCCTTGTATATTCGGCTACACATGCACACACACACTCTTGTGCACAAGCGGTCATGTGCTCCTCACATGTTTGGACGCCACATGGGCTGCCACAAATGCATAGGACACTTGCCCTTACATAGGACACGTTTCAGCTGCTTCTGGACTCGTCAGCTGGAGTTGAGCTGGTGGAGCTGAGTTTTGAGCTAGCTAGAAATGTACTGAGCTGAAATGAGCTGGAAACAATCTTTCAGAACTATTTCAAGCTGAGATGAGCTGCATGCACATATTTGAGCTTCAACCGAGCTAGAAATGAGGTCTTAAGCTGCTGTCTATTATTGTTTGAGCTTCAACCGAGCTAGAAATGAGATCTTAAGTTGCTGTCCATTACGTTTCCTTATGGTAAACAAAAAAAACATGCATTAAAGTAATGCAAACTTATTGAAAACTTATTAACAAGCTGTAAACATAATGCGATACACTTATATACTCAATGGAACTAATGCAAATGTTACACTTCAAGATGTAACACATTATAGAGCTTAGTTTCTACACTAATACAAGTCAAAACACTTGCAATTAAAACACAAACAACATCAAATCAATACCAAAACATACTTAAATACACACATAATACATAGTAGAAGCTAAATCGTCACATATCAGCATGCAACATGTTATAAAGCCTATGTTCTAAGGCATGAACATGATCGAATAAATCTGAATCGTAGCACAAGTAAGGAACAAGGCTTCCTGAATTTCTTTGCCTTAGATCGAGTAATAGGTCCTAATGGTAAGACCTCCGGATCGCTTTGCTTTGTTGGTGTGAGCGCGCACATCATCCCCTTCGGAAAAGGATTTGTCCTCAAATCAGAGAATCATCATAATGGGTTAAATCGGATACATTAAATGTGGCACTCACATTGTATTCTCCCAAGAAGTCTAACTTGTAGGCGTTGTCATTCACTTTCTCCAACACCGAAAAGGATAATCACCACGCTGTAATGACTTGGACCGCCTGGCTGGAAATCATTCCTTTCGAAATGAACCCAAACCCAATCTCCCACATCGAGGTGACTCGCTTCGCCTTGTTTGCTTGCTTTGTATACCGTTGAGTCCTTCGCTTGAGGTTCTCCTTAACCTGTTGATGCAATTTCTTCATGTATTCTCGCTTTTGCTTTACCGTCCTCGTTCATCACCTGTTCTCGCAAAGGCAACATATCTAGAGGCATAATAGGATTAAAGCCATAAACAACCTCAAAAGGTGACATCTTAGTAGCGAATGTACAAGATGGTTATAAGCGAATTCAACGTGTGGCAAACAATCTTCCCAAGTTTTGATGTTCTTTTAATGATGGATCAAGTAAAGTAGATAAAACTCTGTTAACAACCTCAGTTTGCCCATCAGTCTGGGGATGACAAGTAGTAGAAAACATAAGTTTCGTACCTAGTTTACTCCAAAGAGTCCTCTAGAAATGAATCAAAAACTTCACATCCCTGTCAGAAACAATCGACCTAGGAATACCATGTAATCGTACAACATCTTTAAAGAACAAGTTAGCCACATTAACAGCATCATCAGTCTTATGGCATGAAATGAAATGTGCCGTCTTCGAGAATCTATCAACCACAACAAATATACTATCCCGACCTGTTCTAGTTCGAGGTAATCCCAAAATAAAGTCCATTGAAATATCAGTCCAAGGGGGTTCAGGAATAGGTAAAGGTAAGTACATACCATGTGGTGAAACCTTCGATTTTGCTTTCTTACATGTCACACAACGTTCACAGTAGCGTTCAACGTCCCGGCGCATCTTAGGCCAGAAAAGATGCTCTTTTAAGGTGTGTAACGTTTTAGTGACCCCAAAATGACCCATCAATCCACCTTCATGTGCTTCACAGATCAGTATTTCACGCATTGAACCCTGTGGAATGCATATCCTGTTTTCTTTGGAAAGATATCCATCATGCCTGTAGAATTTTCCATCTGCACCTTTCTCACAAGCATTATACTTATTGCAAAAATCATGATCATCAGAGTATAATTCTCAAATATATGCAAATCCAATCAAATGTGAATCAAGATAACTCAATAGTACATATCTGTGTGATAATGCATCAGCAACGACATTATCTTTCCCTTTTTTGTATCGAATGACATAAGTAAAAGATTCTAAGAATTCAACCCATTTAGCATGTCGTTTGTTCAATTTATGCTGACCTGTGATATATCGTAAAGCCTCGTGGTCAGTGTGGATCACAAACTCCTTAGGCAACAAGTAATGCTGCCATGTCTCCAATGCCCGAATCAGTGCATACATCTCTTTATCATAAACCGGATAATTCAATGTTGCTCCACTCAGTTTCTCGCTAAAATATGCAACGGGCCTCTTTTCCTGTATTAAAACTGCGCCTATACCAACTCCAGAAGCATCACATTCAATTTCAAAAGTTTTATCAAAGTCAGGTAAGGCTAACACTGGTGCTTTTGTCAAACAATCCTTAATTTTTAGAAAGGCATCTTCTTGTTCTTTACCCTACAAGAAGCTGGAATTCTTTTTAATAATTTCGGTTAAGGGTGCGGTAATAGAATTGAAGTTAGGAACAAATCGTCGATAAAAACTAGCTAAACCATGAAATGATCTAACCTGAGTAATCGATGTCGGTCGTGGCCATTCCTGAATTGCCTTTATTTTCTCATGATCAACTTCAACACCCTGTGCACTCACAATGTAACCAAGAAATGTAAGTCTGTCAGTACAAAACACACATTTCTCTACGTTACCATACAATCTTTCTTCTCTCAAAGTCTGCAATACAGCTCTCAGATGTTCTACGTGATCCTGCAAAGTCTTGCTATAAACTAAAATATCATCAAAGTACACAACACAAAACTTTCCAATAAAAGATCGCAGAACATGATTCATTAGTCGCATAAAAGTACTAGGTGCATTACTTAAACCAAAAGGCTGACCATTCATACAAACCTAGCTTTGTTTTGAAGGCTATCTTCCATTCGTCGCCTTCTCGCATGCGAATCTGATGATATCCACTCTTCAAGTCAATTTTGGAGAAGATGACGGCTCCGCAAAGCTCGTCCAACATGTCATCAAGTCTAGGAATAGGATGACGATACTTAATTGTAATTTGATTCACAGCTCTACAATCTACGCACATCCTCCAAGACCCATCTTTCTTGGTACTAACAACACCGAACAAAGACATGGACTCGCACTTTCTCGAATATAACCCTTGTCCATCAATTCTGTAACTTGCCTTTGAAGCTCTTTCGTCTCTTCAGGGTTAGTACGATAAGCTGGTTGATTTGGAATGGTAGCACCTGGAATGAAATCAATCTGGTGCTCAATGCCACGAAGAGGTGGTAATCCCTTCAGTGTTTCTTTCGGAAACACATCCTCAAACTCTTGCAAAAGGGACACAATCGATGCAGGCAAATCAGCAGGGAACTCAGCCAATAAATAATGATCTTTAAACATTAAAATAAACAAGGATTGGTGAGAGGAAAGACATTTCGATTTCTCATCGCTTGCATATATGCTCATCTTTTCTTCTCCTTTGCAACTTCCTTACTCTTTTCAAGCTTGTTTGATCTTCAATTACTTGACTCGTGTCAAAGGAGCCAAAGTAATCTTCTTACCGCATGCATAAAAGAGTATCGATTTGTAAAACCATCATGCATTGCCCTCTTGTCATATCGCCAAGGGCGCCCCAAAAGAAGGTGAGTAGCATCCATCGACACAACATCACAAAGGACCTCGTCCTTGTAGTTTCCAACCGAAAACGGTACAACCACTTGTTTCGTCACTTTAAGTTCTCCACCGTCATTCAACCACTCGCAACTTGTACGGATTCGGATGCTTTGTCGCCTTAAGACCTAATCACAACCATCATCGAACTAGAAACATTAGTACAACTACCGCTATCAATAATCACAACACATACCTTATCTTGAATCTTGCATCGTGTGTGAAAGATAGTCTCACGTTGTTGCTCGTCTTGCACCTGTTGCACATTCAAACTACATTTGACAACCATGATCCCCATAACTTGACCAGAGTCAGCAACTTCTAGGTCATTCTCTTCATCTTCTTTAGTCGGGAGTTCATGTACATCTTCCTCAGAATCTGACTCGATCTCTCCATCTTCTCGCATCAACATAACCCTCCGATTAGGACTCTGGCTAGCAACATGTCCTCTACCAATGATACGAACAAGGCCGTTGGCTGGACAAGGTGTTCGATAAGTAATTGATCGTTGCTAAGGGAAATGAGAAACCTGGACTAAGTTGGGCAGAGTTAGATTCGAAATTGGCTAAGGACAGTTCGATTCGGGATTGCGACCCACTAACCAACAAAGAGTTAGGAACCGGCAATATCAAGGGATAGTTAATAATCGGATTGACGCCACAAACAGTGTTGATAAGTCAACTCTAATTTGTAAAAGAAAGAAGAGTGAAAACTCTTTAATAATCTCACTTAGATAAAAATTCATTAACCTCAAAATGTCCTATTACAAAGCCTTATATAGGCACACAAAATGACCATTCGGTTTTGGAATCTAATTGGTCACACTAGACATAAATCTGTTCACACACAACATTAAATTAGGTGCCTGAATGTGATGGATTCATGCATGGCCGAAAATGTCCTTTGATGAGTACATGAACACTTAGCCTTGAAGAAAACTCTTGGTTCATTGCATTGGCAGATTCTTTGTGCCAAATTTATCACTAAACTCCCCCCTTGGACGTACATGCATTTTGGACAAACATGCATCTTACGAACGGTCACATTAAGCCCCCTTGGTGTGCATGAATCTTTAAGGCTCCATGAATGCAAGATTTATCCTCTCTATTTCCCCAAAAACGTGCATGTATCCTTTGGTATTTAATCCTTCACGAATGGACACCTTCATGCCCCCTTGTCAGCTTCAAAGGTTGTTTACATGCATCTCATTCATGGCTTGTCTCTTGAATATTCTGGAAGTATTTAATCAGCTTCTTTAAGACACCTATTAGGAAACATTAAACGACTTATTAGGACACATTAAACATACCAATAATGCTGTATTAAAATAGACATATTCAATGACTAGTTTTAAGACATAATTATCATGCAAGAAAGTAGTTAATATAACCAATAACTAATCTAAGAACATCCAGAATTAAAATATGGACTAAGAGAATTGAATAACACCAAATTGAGCTGTGGGAAAAACATAAATAAATAAATAATGGTATCATATTAAACTCCCTCAAGGTTCTTGGACCAAAAGATGAATTGGGCCTGAATTTTGGGTAACATTCAAGCATTCGTTCCATGCTTGATTCACCAGGCCCGAAAGGGCTTCCTTGAGTTTCTTTGCCCGTGAACGAGTAATTGGACCCAAGGGAATCATCAAATCGGCATCCTCACTAGCTTGTATGTCTTTGCTAAGCTGGCTCGTATCATCCCCTCCCCCTTCGAAACGATTTGTCCTCAAATCGTCTTCTGCATCAAATGGAGAAAGATCAGCAACATTGAATGTAGCACTAACATTATACTCACCTTGGAGTGCTAGCTAATAAGAGTTGTCATTGATTCGTTTAAGCACTTGGAATGGGCCATCGCCTCGAGGTAAAAGCTTTGACCTCCTTTGGACAGGAAACCTCTCTTTTCGCATATGTACCCAAACCCATTCTCCAGGCTCGAATACGACTCTTTTACGTCCTTTATTTGCTTTGGCCACATAGCGCTCCGTTTGGTTCTCAATATTCTCCCGAACCTTCTTGTGTAAGTCCTTAACAAATTCAACTTTCTTCTTTCCTTCAATATGAACAAACTGATCAACAGGTAATGGAATTAAATCTAAAGGAGAAGAAGGATTAAAACCATAAATGATGCAATCGAGCCCCATGAGTTATCAAGTGCGAACGATGTTTCCCTCGAGCTGCCTAAAGGACCTATTACCAGAGCTAGGGCTAAGAAGTTTAAAGACACAATTTCAGCTTTGGTTGATCGGGTTTGGGGTGAATCCGTGGCCAGTCTACTTGAAAACTCATGGACCAGCAAGATGAGCAAACCGTGCACTTTACTTCAAGCTCTTCCAGCTTAATTTTTAACAAGCTCGTTTTTAGCTTATTCATTTTTTTGAAATAATTAATTAAATTGTCTTAGTTGCTGTTGAGTTTAATTTGAGTCTTAGTTAAGTATTTCTTGGTTCAGCCGAATTAATGTGTGAGATTTAAGCTAAGTAAATTTGTTGAATTTGCTAGGACAACGTACATGGACGACAAAGAAGAGGTGGACTGCAACATGCATAAAAGCCGAATTGATGTGGAGGTGAACGGCATGAAATTAAGGAAGCATTTGACCAACATCATGCATAATTCATGGGAGAATTTGAGGAAGCATTTGACCAACATCATGCATAATTCATGGAAGAATTTGAGGAAGCATTTGACCAACATCATGCATAATTCATGGAAGAATTTGAGGAAGCATTTGACCAACATCATGCATAATTCATGGAAGAATTTAAGGAAGCATTTGGCCAACATCATGCATAATTTATGGAACAAATTGAGGAAGCACCATGGCCGAATTTGGCTTCCAAATTTTGCCCATTCGACTACCCTTTTGTTTTGCCTATAAATATGTGTTAAATTTCATTGTAAAGCATCAAGAACCTTGAATTAATGTTTTTACATTTTGTGAGATTATTTACAACTCTCATTGTTCTCCAAAGACTCGTTTGACTTATCAAGTAACCCTTGTGGCGTCAACCCATTCTTCTTATCCGAACTTATCACTTTGCACCCAAAGTGTGGCATTCAAGTTATACCGAGGTTCCTATCATACTTGATAGTGGGTCAAGGTTCCATTCTATACTTCCCCAAATCCACCTTAACCAAATAGAAATCGGGGTGATACTCTCTAGTGTTGAATCATTTCTGGAGTTAAGTCCATTTTTCTCCATTCCCACAAATTACCGCAAAAATTAACGATCCATTTTATTCTTTTTTCTTTATCCTTTACTCCCATTCACGATCGGGCAATACGTGCGGCTCGACACATCCGTAACCGGGTTCGTATCATTTGGTATCAGAGCTAGCCGAATCGGAGTAAGAATCATCATCTTTGATATTACGGTTTTGTAAAAAAAATTTACCTACGGTCTAGGCGCGGACGAAAAGAACGTGAAAGATCCGCAAAAAAAAATTTGCCTACGGTCTAGTCTGGAAACCCTTCAACAAAATTTTTTTTAGAACCATAATCTACACTCTTTTATACCCCTTTGAGTGAATTTTCACGCTTTCAAAAAAAAAGAAAAAAAATTGTATCCAATTTATTTTTTTTCTTTCTTCTTTTGTATTCGGTATTAAAAAAAAAGAGAAATTCAAAAAAAAAATTCGGAATTAAAAAAAAAGTGATTGAAATTCATTTTAAGTTTTGTTTGATAGCCTACCATTTCCGACATCATTACCCACCAAGCCAACTCAATTTTGTAAGCCGACACCAAACGGTATTGATTCGTCTATCTAGTTTGCGGAGAACTTCGAGAGGCGAAAATCGAGTGGTAAAAGGCAAGAGCGATTGGTGAGACCATTAGAGAGGAGTAAAAGCCAAATTGTGTGAAATTTTTCTTTGTGAGGAATTGGTGAGAATTTTGAGGTGAGGTATTTAATTTTCTGTTATTATTATTATTATTTTTAACATTTCTTCTTTTAGTATATAATCATGTCTCAAGATACCGAGCAAAACGTGGTGGGAAGACCTGAAAGGCAACCGGTAAGAAATGTCGCACCGGAAGGAGGAGGAGTTCCCGATTTAGGCCAACAAGCCCTCTTAAGAGAATTTCAAAGAATGCTCTGTAACGAGCTTGAATCCATCAATGAGAGGCTAGATCGAGTGGAAGGAGGGCCAACACGAGAAGGAACCCCTCAAGGACTGAGAAGGGAGCGGGGGCGAGCAAGACCTTTTGTGGATGATCCCTTCGAGCCAGGCGAGGAGGAAAGTGACCAAGCATTGGATCAAAACGAAAGACGACGAGGTCAAAGGAATAGGGGTCCTAGAGATCGAGGCCAAGTTGATGATGATTTAAAAGGTATTAAAATCTGATCTGGAAGTCTATCTAGAATGGGAGAGAAAAATAGAGGTGATCTTCGAGTGTCACAACTACTCGGAGAGCAAAACGGTTAAATTGGCGGCAATCGAGTTCTCCGATTACGCAATGGTATGGTGGGATCAACTCACAACGAGTCGAAGAAGGAACGAGGAGCGGCCAATCTCATCTTGGACCGAAATGAAAGCCGTAATGCGTAAGCGATTTATACCCTCTTACTATTATCGTGAACTTTATCAAAAATTGCAGAATCTTACGCAAGGAAATCGAAGTGTGGAGGACTACTTCAAAGAAATGGAAATTGCCATGATTCGAGCAAACGTGGATGAAGATCGTGAAGCACCCATGGATCGATTCTTAGCCGGCCTTAATCGTGACATAGCTAACGTGGTGGAACTTCAACACTATGTCGAAGTTGTTGATATGGTACATGTTGCCATCAAAGTCGAAAAACAATTGAAGAGAAAAGGAACTAGCCAAACCTTTCCTAGCACTAACAATTTCCAAAGGTGGAACCAAGGCACGGGTAAGAAAGACTTCTCTAATCGCACTAAAGATCACCCTTTGTCTTCTAAGGTGAGTAAACCCGTTGGTGAAACAAGCAAAGGTAAAGAAGTTGTCATGCCGAATCGATCACGAGAAATAAAGTGTTTCAAGTGTTTAGGGAGGGGCCATATTGCAAGTCAATGCCCTAACCGAACTAACATGATATTACGGGCTAATGGAGAGATCGAATCGGAGGAAGACGATGATGAAGAACCCGATGAAACCGCCGAAGAAGAAGACGAACTTGAATATGCTGTTGATGGCGAAATCCTCGTCATTAAACGAAGTCTTAGTCTTCAAAGCGTTGAAAATGAACAGCAAAGGGAGAACATTTTCCATACACGTTGCCATGTCCAAGGCAAGGTGTGCAGCTTGATCGTTGATGGCGGGAGTTGTACAAATGTGGCCAGCACCTTAATGGTTGAAAAATCCGGCTTGCCAACAACTAAGCACCCTCAACCTTACAAACTTCAATGGCTTAATGATGGAGGGGAGTTGAAGGTAACTAAGCAAGTTTTGGTGCCATTCACTATCGGAAAATATTTCGACAAAGTTTTATGCGACGTAGTACCTATGCATGCTGGTCATATGTTATTGGGTCGTCCATGGCAATTCGACCGTAAAGCTATTCATGATGGTTTTACAAACCGCTACACTTTCAAGTTTGAAGGCAAGAATGTCACCTTAGTCCCGATGACACCGAGGCAGGTTTATGAAGACCAATTGAAGTTAAGAGAGTCTTTTGAAAAATTTCGAGAGAATGAAAAAGAAAGCGAAAAACACACTGAGAAAAAAAAAGAAAAACTTTTGAAAAGTGTGAGAGAAAATAATAAATCGATTGAACAAAAAAATAGAGAAGAAAAAGAGCAAAAGAAAATGAGTGTTTATGCGAAAGAGAGTGATTTTAGAAAGTCTTATTTGATGCAGCAATCGGTTCTTGTACTTATGTACAAGGAAACTCTTTTGAATACTAACGAGTTGGATCCAAATCTGCCCTCTTCGATTGTTTCTCTTTTGCAGGAATTTGAGGACGTGTTTCCGGAAGACATTCCTAATGGGTTACCGCCCATTCGAGGAATAGAACATCAAATTGATTT
Organism: Gossypium raimondii; assembly: GCF_025698545.1. NCBI lineage: Eukaryota > Viridiplantae > Streptophyta > Magnoliopsida > Malvales > Malvaceae > Gossypium > Gossypium raimondii. Next base: position 26,378,466 of record NC_068566.1, on the reverse strand, counting down.
CATTCCCGGAGCCTCCATTCCCAATCGACCAGCTTATCGTACAAATCCCGAAGAGACCAAAGAATTGCAAAAACAAGTCAATGAACTTATGGAGAAGGGATATATACGAGAAAGTCTTAGTCCTTGCGCCGTACCGATTTTATTGGTGCCAAAAAAGGATGGAACATGGCGTATGTGCGTAGATTGTCGCGCGGTAAATAAGATCACTATTAAGTATTGATATCCGATACCGCGACTCGATGATATGTTGGATGAATTAAGTGGTGCTCGAATATTTTCTAAAATTGATCTAAAGAGCGGATACCACCAAATTCGGATGCGTGAGGGGGACGAGTGGAAAATCACTTTTAAGACGAAGCATGGACTCTACGAGTGGTTGGTTATGCCATTCGGGCTTACCAATGCGCCCAGCACTTTCATGCGGTTGATGAACCATGTTCTTCGTTCTTTTATCGGAAAATTCTGCGTTGTCTATTTTGATGATATACTTATCTATAGCAATTCCTTAGAAGATCATTTGTTGCATTTGAAATCTGTTTTGGATGTGCTTAGAAAAGAATCCTTGTTTGCTAATCTTAAAAAATGTACTTTTTGTACTAACAAGGTTATTTTCTTAGGATTCGTGGTCAGCTCGGAAGGATTGGAGGTTGATCAAGAAAAGGTGAAAGCCATTCAAGAATGGCCTAGACCCACGAGCATTAGCCAAGTGAGGAGCTTCCACGGATTGGCAAGCTTCTATCGACGATTTGTTCCAAATTTTAGCACCTTGGCAGCACCTTTAACTAGTGTGATCAAGAAGTCTTCTGCCTTCTATTGGAATGAGGAACAAGAAAAATCTTTCATTGCTCTTAAATCTTGTTTAACTAATGCTCCCTTACTTGTGTTACCTGATTTTGCTAAAATGTTTGAAGTTGAATGTGATGCATCAGGTGTCGGAATTGGAGCCGTTCTAATGCAAGATGGAAGGCCCGTGGCATACTTTAGTGAGAAGTTAAATGGAGCCGTTCTCAACTATCCGACGTACGACAAAGAAATGTATGCTCTAATTCGAGCTCTCGAGACTTGGCAGCACTACTTATGGCCAAAAGAGTTTGTCATACACTCGGATCATGAGGCATTGAAGCATATCAAGGGACAAGCAAAATTAAATAAACGACACGCCAAATGGGTAGAGTATTTAGAATCTTTTCCTTACATCATCAAATACAAAAAGGGTAAGGAAAACATTGTGGCTGACGCGTTATCTCGACGATATACTTTGCTATCATATTTAGATTCAAAATTGCTCGGATTTGCCTTTTTGAAGGAATTGTATAATGATGATGTTGATTTTGGTGATATTTATAAATCTTGTGAAAACAAAGCTGTTGATAAGTTTTACAGGTTTGATGGATTTCTTTTTCGCGAAGGCAAGCTTTGTATTCCGCAAAGTTCAATACGGAAATTGTTGGTGATCGAGGCACATGGTGGTGGACTCATGGGCCATTTTGGGGTGGCTAAGATGTTTTCAACCCTCCAAGAACATTTCTTTTGGCCTGGAATGAGAAAAGAAGTTGAACAAATTTGTAGTCACTGCATAACTTGCAAGAAGGCCAAGTCCAAGATTAATCCACATGGGCTCTACAAACCGTTGCCCATACCTGACGCACCATGGGTCAATCTTTCTATGGATTTTATCCTAGGACTTCCAAGGACTAAAACGGGGAAGGATTTAATTTTTGTTGTTGTAGATAGATTTTCCAAAATGTCACATTTTATAGCTTGTTCTAAAACTGACGATGCCGTCCATATTGCTAATTTGTTCTTTAGGGAGGTTGTACGACTTCACGGAATTCCAAAAACCATTGTATCCGATCGAGACGCAAAGTTCCTAAGTCATTTTTGGAGGTCTCTATGGGGAAAGCTAGGAACGAAACTGTTGTTTTCAACAACCTGTCATCCCCAAACAGATGGACAAACGGAGGTTGTGAATCGCATGCTATCAACCTTATTACGAGCAATTATTCGAAAGAATCTCAAAGCATGGGAGGAATGTTTACCGCATGTGGAATTCGCTTACAATAGATCCGTCCATTCTGCTACTAAACATTCACCATTTGAGGTTGTGTATGGATTCAATCCTCTAACTCCATTAGATTTGCTTCCTTTGCCCCGTGATCAGCTTGTTCATACCGATGCAAAACGAAAAGCCGATTATGTGAAGCAACTTCATCAAAAGGTGAGAACCAACATTGAAGTGCGAACCGAACAATATATGCGAGCTGCAAACAAAGGAAGGAAGCAAATAGTGTTTGAACCCGGAGATTGGGTTTGGGTTCACATGAGGAAGGAAAGGTTCCCGGCCCAACGAAGGTCAAAGCTATTGCCAAGAGGAGACGGACCCTTTCAAGTGTTGGAACGAATTAATGAGAACTCTTACAAGCTTGATCTCCCAGGTGATTACAATATTAGCGCAAGCTTTAATGTGGCTGATTTATCTCCCTTTGATGCAGGTAGCGATTTGGGGACAAATCGCCTCGAAGAGGGAGGGAATGATGCAATCGAGCCCCATGAGTTATCAAGTGCGAACGATGTTTCCCTCGAGCTGCCTAAAGGACCTATTACCAGAGCTAGGGCTAAGAATTTTAAAGACACAATTTCAGCTTTGGTTGATTGGGTTTGGGGTGAATCCGTGGCTAGTCTACTTGAAAACTCATGGACCAGCAAGATGAGCAAACCGTGCACTTTACTTCAAGCTCTTCCAGCTTAATTTTTAACAAGCTCGTTTTTAGCTTATTCATTTTTTTTGAAATAATTGATTAAATTGTCTTAGTTGCTGTTGAGTTTAATTTGAGTCTTAGTTAAGTATTTCTTGGTTCAGCCGAATTAATGTGTGAGATTTAAGCTAAGTAAATTTGTTGAATTTGCTAGGACAACGTACATGGACGGCAAAGAAGAGGTGGACTGCAACATGCATAAAAGCCGAATTGATGTGGAGGTGAACGGCATGAAATTAAGGAAGCATTTGACCAACATCATGCATAATTCATGGGAGAATTTGAGGAAGCATTTGACCAACATCATGCATAATTCATGGAAGAATTTGAGGAAGCATTTGACCAACATCATGCATAATTCATGGAAGAATTTGAGGAAGCATTTGACCAACATCATGCATAATTCATGGAAGAATTTAAGGAAGCATTTGGCCAACATCATGCATAATTTATGGAACAAATTGAGGAAGCACCATGGCCGAATTTGGCTTCCAAATTTTGCCCATTCGGCTACCCTTTTGTTTTGCCTATAAATATGTGTTAAATTTCATTGTAAAGCATCAAGAACCTTGAATTAATGTTTTTACATTTTGTGAGATTGTTTACAACTCTCATTGTTCTCCAAAGACTCGTTTGACTTATCAAGTAACCCTTGTGGCGTCAACCCATTCTTCTTATCCGAACTTATCACTTTGCACCCAAAGTGTGGCATTCAAGTTATACTGAGGTTCCTATCATACTTGATAGTGGGTCAAGATTCCATTCTATACTTCCCCAAATCCACCTTAACCAAATAGAAATCGGGGTGATACTCTCTAGTGTTGAATCATTTCTGGAGTTAAGTCCATTTTTCTCCATTCCCACAAATTACCGCAAGAATTAACTATCCATTTATTCTTTTTTCTTTATCCTTTACTCCCATTCACGATCGGGCAATACGTGCGGCTCGACACATCCGTAACCGGGTTCGTATCAATAAACCGTTTCAAATGGAGTGTGCTTAGTTGCTGAATGTGTCGATCGGTTATAATAAGCAAACTCAATGTGTGGCAAACACTCCTCCCATATCCTCAAGTTCTTTTTGATGATGGCACGCAACAAGGTAGATAAAACCCGATTAACTACCTCTGTTTGTCCATCTGTTTGAGGGTGACAAGTTGTTGAAAACAATAACTTAGTCCCAAGCTTTCCCCATAATGTTCTCCAGAAATGGCTAAGGAACTTGGTGTCACGATCAGACACAATTGTTCGAGGAACTCCATGTAGTCTAACAACTTCCCTGAAAAATAGATTAGCCACGTTAGTCGCATCATCAGTTTTATTGCATGGTATGAAATGTGCCATTTTCGAAAATCGATCGACTACAACAAAAATTGAATCCTTTCCACTCCTAGTCCTAGGCAAACCAAGTACAAAATCCATGGAGATGTCAGTCCAAGGTGTCTCAGGTATAGGCAAAGGTGTGTACAAGCCATGAGGTTGTACGCGTGATTTGGCCTTCTTACATGCTATACACCTATCACAAACTCTTTCGACATCTCTACGCATCCTGGGCCAATAAAAATGTTCCTGTAGAGTATTCATCGTTTTTGCCACTCCAAAATGACCCATTAGTCCACCTCCATGAGCTTCCTTTGTCAACAATTCCCGAATTGATCCTTGGGAATACAAAGCTTTCTTTCCTTGAAAAGATACCCATCTTGGATATAGAAGTTGTTACAAGGGCCTTTCTCACAAACCTTGTAAACTTGGCCAAAATCTTCATCATTAGCATACAACTCCTTTATTTGAGCAAAACCAATGATACGACCCCGGCCTCGTTGATGAATCCGAGTCGTTGTTGTGCCCGATCGTGAATTGGAGTAATTTGAAAGCTTTACAAAATAGGCTAGAAGAAAAGGAATTATTTAGGCTCAATAAAGTTTTGTTGGTTTAGGAAATGAAACATAAATCAATGGATGAAGTTTGGGCTAAGTATTCAAAAGCTGAACTAACACAATAGCAGTGTGTTAACCCGTAACTTAGGAGAATGCTTAGGTTGGTAGGGTGTTGATGGAAGGTTTTTTAAGTGGATAGAAACTTCGACGCTATCAAAATGATAGGAACCTCAAGATTTAATCGAACGCCACACTTTTGGGATTAAAGTGATAAGTTCGGATAGAAAGACGGTTGACGCCACAAGGGTTACTTGATAAGTCGACGAGTCTTTGGAGAACAATGAGAGTTGAAAACAAACTCACAAAGTAAACAAATTTCATATAAAGTATATTGTCTAACCAAAAAACGAATACAAAACAAGCTATTTATAGTCAAATTCCTAGGCTAGCCGAATGGACACTTGAGCAGCTAAAAAGTCAGCTTATTTTCAAAACAAATGAATTGAAAATTTCATGTAGCTTCCTAGAACGTCCCTTGAAGCTTCCTTGAAGATTCCTAGCTTTGGAGACGTCAATGGACAGCCTTTTGATGTCTTCTAATAGCCTTGAATTAATGAGGTGATGGTTGAGCTGAAATGGCTAAATAGAATTGTTTAGATTGGCCTAATTCGTCCAACTTGTGTGAAAGCTCTTATGGTTGCTTGGGGAGCTCAAAGGCCAACTTGGGGAAGAGAAATGATCTACGTTGGGAACTGAAAGGGACAAGCTAAGTTCGGCCAACAATTTGATGAGCTATTTAAAATTTACTTTGATTAGCTGAAAAATTATTGGAAGCATTAATGAGCAGCTTTGGAGACTCCATCGGCCATGCAATGTGAATTTATGATTCACCCTTGCAATACTCGAAGGGAAGCTTGAAACCAGCAGCCCACTTTCTTTAATTGCAACTCCCCTTTTAAATACTGCTCATTCATTCTCTCAATTGGGCGGCACCTTTATGGCATTTGAGGAACACGAAAATGGCTCATGGAAAATAGAAAACAGCAACTCTTCTTTAAATGATGTCCATGCATGGAGGAGAAATTCAGCAGCTCCTTTATGACCATCCCACGCATGCTGGACAGCTCCTTTGCTGCACAATACAATTAATTTCGTCCATTAAATGGCCATATGAAAAAGCACCAGCAACTCCTTTATTGCTGCTGTTGAACACGAAAAATTAACTAATTAATGCCATGCATGCAAGCTCCAGCAACTAATTAATGCCATGCATGCAAGCTCCAGCAACTAATTAATGCCGTCCATGCATGGGAACACCTCATTTAATTCATGTTTTTACTTCCCTTTAAATACCGTTCCATGCATGGGAACATCTCCTTAATGCATGTTTCCTTTGCCATTAAGTAGCCGAATTTCAATGACCTTCTTTAAATGCCGTTCCTTGCATGTTAACAGCACCTTAAATGCATGTCTCCTTAGCCATTAAGTAGCCGAATTCAATGACCTGCAGACACAAAATAAATTCGGTCAAATAATGCATCTAAAGACAATAAAATTCGGCTGGACTTAAATTAACCCCTCATTAAATTCGGCAGCCTTCTTTAATACATAATTAACTCATGCATGAACAAAACAAGTTAATTAATATATTAATTTTGGCTGGACTTCAAGCACATTAAGTCATCAATGAGACATAATAAATTCGGCTGAAACATAGACAAATTAAATGCATGCCTTAACCTATGACAAATTAATGTGTACTAATTGAAAACATAATTAAGTCATATACTAAATAAAGCAAATTTAATATAAAAATTATTAGACCCAAATTAAATCATGTGCATGCTGAAATTAATAAACTAACTAATGAACTTAATTTATTCCAGCAACTATTTAAAAGCATAAGTTAAAATAAATTGAAGTTCAAATTTAATGAGTTGAAATTAGATCGAATTTGAGCTCCATTGAACTGAAACAATCTCGATCAACTTGCAAGAATTTGCGATTGTCGCCTGATGAACTGAACCAAGGATGTTTTCGGGGCAGGGTCGTATCAACCAAGCAATTTAACATCTAAAATATTGAGAAGTGCATACCTTCGTGACAAGGCATCAGCCACAATGTTTTCTTTACCTTTCTTGTATCAGATGTTATAAGGAAATGATTCCAAAAATTCCACCCATTTCGCATGCCGTTTGTTCAACTTATGCTGGCCTTTAATGTATTTTAACGACTCATGGTCGGTGTTGATGATGAACTCCTTAGGCCAGAGGTAATGCTGCCATGTTTCCAAGGCCCTAATCAATGCATACATCTCTTTGTCGTAAGTGGGGTAATTCAAAACAGCACCATGAAGCTTTTCACTAAAGTAGGCAATCGGCTTGCCTTCTTGAGATTGTACCGCGCCAATTCCGATACCTGAAGCATCACAATCTATTTCAAAAGTTTTTGAGAAATCAGGTAAGGACAAGACAGGTGCGTTAGATAAATTTTCCTTAATCAAACGGAAAGCATTTTCTTGTTCAGTTCCCCAAATAAAAGTGGAGTTTTTCTTAATTATACCTGTAAGTGGAGCGGCCAAGGTACAAAAGTTAGGTACAAACCTACTGTAGAAACTTGCTATGCCATGAAAACTCCTTACTTGGCTGATGTTCAGAGGCTGCGACCATTCTTGGATAGCCTTAACCTTGTCTTTGTCCACGGGTAGTCCTGTTGAGCTAACCACAAAACCTAAAAACACAATTTGGTTAGTATAAAAAGAACATTTTTTTAAGTTCGCATAAAGAACCTCTTTTCTCAGCACTTCCAAAATCATTCGTAAATGACTCACATGCTCTTCCAATGACTTACTATAAACCAAAATATCGTCAAAGTAAACTACACAACATTTCCCAATAAAATTTCGAAGCACATGATTCATAAGTCGCATGAAAGTGCTAGGGGTGTTAGTGAGTCCGAATGGCATTACCAACCATTCATATAACCCGTACTTAGTTTTAAACGCAGTCTTCCACTCATCCCCTTCTCTCATTCTAATCTGATGGTAGCCACTCTTTAAGTCTATTTTTGAAAACATTTGTGCACCACTCAACTCATCTAGCATGTCATCGAGGCGAGGTATAGGATGTCGATACTTGATGGTTATTTTGTTAACGGCTCGACAATCCACACACATCCTCCACGATCCATCCTTTTTGGGCACTAGTAACACTGGCACAGCACATGGACTCATATTTTCCCGTATATATCCTTTTGACATCAATTCCTCTATTTGTCGTTGAAGCTCCTTCGTCTCTTCTGGATTGCTACGGTAAGCTGGCCAATTTGGAATAGTGGCACCAGGAATGAAATCGATTTGATGCTCAATCCCACGAAAAGGTGGCAGCCCACTAGGCATCTCATCGGGAAAAACTTCTTGAAATTCCTGTAAAAGAGAAACAACAACAGATGGAATAGCTTCATCAAGCTCGTAAGAATTTAACAAAACTTCCTTGTACATAAGTACAAGTATGGGACGTTGCATCAAAACAGATTGCCTCACATCTCTCATACTCGCATAAACACTTGTTTTTCCACTCACATTTTCGTCACACACTTTTTCTTGCAATCTTTTGTCACTCTCTTTTTTTTTCTCTCGCTCTTTTTTATTCTCTTTCTTTTTCTCTTGAACTCTCAATTTTTTTTCAAAAGAATCTCTCAACCTCACTTGATCTTCAAAAACTTGTTTAGGGGTTAAGGGAGCAAGGGTGATATTTCGACCGTTGTGTTTGAAAGTGTGGCGATTGGTGTATCCATCATGAATGACCTTGCGATCAAACTGCCACGGCCTTCCAAGTAATAAATGGCTCGCATGCATGGGAACAACATCGCATATCACTTCATCCTCATACTTCCCTATGGAGAAAGGAATCCGCACTTGTTTGACCACCTTTATTTCTCCACCGTCATTTAGCCACTGCAACTTGTAGGGACGTGGATGTTTAATAGTAGATAATTGAAGTTTTTCCACCAACAAGGTACTTGCCACGTTGGTACAGCTACCGCCATCAATAATAAGGTCGCAAACCTTGCCTTGGATGTGGCAACGTGTGAAAAAGGTTTTCACGTTGTGGCTCTTCATGGGTAATTTCAGACTCAAGCTTCTTTTAACAACAAGTGCTTCTCCATCCACAAAGAAATTCTAACTCTTCTTCATCATCCTCTTTGGCAAGTTTGGTTCACCTTCCGATTCGACTCGATTCTATATCACCATTGGCCATCAACATAATAGTTCTTTTATTTGGACATTGATTAGCAAAGTGACCTCTTCCCAGGAACTTAAAACACTTTACATCCCGTGCCCTATTTTGAACAACTTCATTTTTACCTTTACTAGAATCTCCAGTTTGCGTATTGGCTTTTGTTTGGATGGGAGTCTCCTTGGGGCATACGAAAGGCTCCCTTTTGTTTGACGTTTGCCCCCACTTGGTTGGAGCACCTGATTGGATACCCCGAAAAGGAACCTTCTTCTTTAGCTGGCGCTCAATCTTGATAGCCATGTGAACCATGTCCACAAGCTCCACATAATGTTGTAATTCTACTATATTGGCTATCTCTCGGTTAAGCCCGGCTAAGAATCGAGCCATGGTGGCCTCTCGATCTTCTTCTATGTTAGCTCAGATCATTGCGATCTCCATCTCTTTATAGTAGTCCTCCACACTCTTGCTACCTTGAGTTAGGCTTTGTAGCTTTTGGAACAAGTCCCTATGATAATGAGCAGGAACAAACCTCCTTCGCATAACTGCTTTCATCTCGGCCCAACTATTGATAGCGCGCTCACCATTCCTTCTTCGGGTGGTAGTGAGTTGGTCCCACCAAATGCTTGCGTAGTCAGAAAACTCTATTGCCGCCAACTTGACTTTCTTACTTTCTGAGTAGTTGTGACACTCAAAAATAAGGTCCACCTTCCTTTCCCAATCCAGGTAGACTTCCAGATCAGTTCTTCCTTGAAAGGATGGAATAGACAACTTGATGTTGTTTAAGTTATCATCTACTCGATCTCGGACACGATGGGGACGGTGTCTACGATCTTGCGGCCGTTCTTCTAAATTAGACTCTTGGTCACTTGCGTGATTTTGATGATCATAGAAAGCATTTCATCGGGGCCTAATTGGCTCTCGGCCTCTCCTTAATTCAGGAGGGGATTGGCCACGTTGTGAACGTTCTTCTACTTGCTCAAGCCTTTCATGAATTGGCTCAAGTTCTTCTCGCAACATTCTTTGCATTTCTCTTATTATTGCTTGCACTTGGAGATTTGGAGGGGCACCTCCCATATTGTTTCCTTCTCGTATTGGACTTTGGGACATTTTTTTTTGTTTCACACTCTTTCAAAGACCTCACAATTCGCTCCAAAGAAATTTTCACTCAATTGGCTTTTATTCACTCTTATAAGCTCACCACTCGTGCCTTTTTCCTCTCTAGTTTTCACTCGAATTTCTTAAGCAAATTTCCCGTGACTTTATCAACATAAAAATTGATACGAGCTCGTTTCGTATGAAATAACGAGTCGTAATATTTCCCGGTCGAAATTAGGTAGTGTCGGCTTTAAAATAAATTCAAGTCTTGGTGTTTAAAATTAAATGGCTTTGGGAAAACAAGGGAGTTTGATGGAGTGTTGTTTGCTGGATATTTCAATGAAAACAAGTCGAACCCTTATTAGCAAATAAGGACCCGGGGCTTAAGGTTTCAAAGAAAGAAAGGATTTGGGATAAAACCGAGACCCTCTATTTAGCAAAATAGGAACCTACGGATGAAGAACGCCACACCAATGGTGATAAGTTCTAACAAAGTCGATTGACGCCACTTGTTGAAGATAAGTCAATTTGAGCTTTGGAGAATAAAGAGAGTGAATTGCCTCACTAAAATGATATTTCATTCAAAAATTTGTCAAAAGTCCTTTTACAAGAAATTGAGCAACTATTTATAGTCTAATGTCTAGTAGCCGAATGGACATATTCTAGACTTAATTTCTAAGCAAAAATTGAACAAAAATTCAGCTTAAATTCATGTATATGCTTGCATCAAGGTTCGCTGAATAGAGACCAAGGAAGAGCTTTCAATGGACTTGGAAAATGGCAGCACTACATTCGGCCAATGGAGTTTAATGAGGTCATTCATGAAGCAACTATTGATGAAAAATTACCAGCATTAATTGGCAACTTGAACAGCCATTTAGAAGTGTGAATGGACGGTTTTGAAGAGCCTTGAAGTGTGAACATGGCTGAACCGAATAGACATAGTGTGAACAGCTTTTATACGCCCTTGGGAAGAGAATCGGCCAAGCTTGAAAGGATGAAAAGCTTGATCACTCTTGGCCGAATAGTTGCCTTGAAGAACACCAAAATTAATCAGCTTTTAATGCATTAATTCAGCTGCACATGCATCTTCAAATTCATTGAATCTCCATGCATGAATCTGCCCAATTCATCTCCAAATTCGGCTGCACCTAAAAATAAACATGAACTTAATTAATTTCAAGCAAATTCATCTGAACTAAATTAAAATATAATGTGAACATCCTAAATAACATTGAGACAACTTAAATATTAACAAATCATAACACATAAATTCGGCTAGACAAATTTAAAACATGTAATAATTTAGACAAACTAAATGACATCAAGACATCTTTAATTTAACTAAATCAAGACATATTAAACACTTAAATTAATTAAGACATATTTAAAAGCTGTAATGAAACTTATTTAAATGTTTATTTAAATGGTCTAAATTCCAGCATCAAATTAATTAGCTAGAACGAAATTCAGCTTCAAAGAAGTTGAATATGTTCACTGCTTTTAAACTCCTTGCTATCATTTTCCTCAACCCGTTCCACCATTGCTAAAATAGCATCTTTGAATCGTTTAGCTCTAGCTCGCGTTATTGGACCAATGGGCAGCTTGATGGCTTCTTGTTCGTTCTCCATTTGGTTCGTAGCCAAGCTCACATCAGAAATGTAGCAATCGGTCTTTTAAAAGATGAAGGGTTTGGAAAGGTGAAAGAACAGAGGGGTATTTTGGTTTTTTTTTTACAAAGTTGGTTCAAAAGGATGTAAATGGGGTTTTGAGAGGGTTTTGAGGATTTTTGGGTGCAAGGGTAAAACAAGAATTTTTTTTGACCCAAAATAAAAATTTGATAGCGTGAAATTTCACTAAGAGGGATATAAAAGAGTGTAGGATTTGATTTTGGAAAAATTTTTGTTGAAGTGTCTCCAGACTTTTTTTTTTGTTTTTTACGGATCTTTCACGTTCTTTTCGTCCGCACCTGGACCGTATGCAAAAATTTTTTTAAGATATATTTTTTTTTGAATTTCTTCTTTTTTAACAAAACTAACTCACGCTCATTTCGACTTAGCGATTGGCTCGAATACCACCGATATTTAACAAGGCCGCTATGGACAAGGTGTTCGATAAGTAATTGATCGTTGCTAAGGGAAATGAGAAACCTGGACTAAGTTGGGCAGAGTTAGATTCGAAATTGGCTGAGGACAGTTCGATTCGGGATTGCGACCCACTAACCAACAAAGAGTTAGGAACCGACAATATCAAGGGATAGTTAACAATCGGATTGATGCCACAAACAGTGTTGATAAGTCAACTCGAATTTGTAAAAGAAAGAAGAGTGAAAACTCTTTAATAATCTCACTTAGATAAAAATTGATTAACCTCAAAATGTCCTATTACAAAGCCTTATATAGGCACACAAAATGACCATTCGGTTTTGGAATCTAATTGGTCACACTAGACATAAATCTGTTCACACACAACATTAAATTAGGTGCCTGAATGTGATGGATTCATGCATGGCCGAAAATGTCCTTTGATGAGTACATGAACACTTAGCCTTGAAGAAAACTCTTGGTTCATTGCATTGGCAGATTCTTTGTGCCAAATTTATCACTAAACTCCCCCTTGGACGTACATGCATTTTGGACAAACATGCATCTTACGAACGGTCACATTAAGCCCCCTTGGTGTGCATGAATCTTTAAGGCTCCATGAATGCAAGATTTATCCTCTCCATTTCCCCAAAAACGTGCATGTATCCTTTGGTATTTAATCCTTCACGAATGGACACCTTCATGCCCCCTTGTCAGCTTCAAAGGTTGTTTACATGCATCTCATTCATGGCTTGTCTCTTGAATATTCTGGAAGTATTTAATCAGCTTCTTTAAGACACCTATTAGGAAACATTAAACGACTTATTAGGACACATTAAACATACCAATAATGCTGTAGTAAAATAGACATATTCAATGACTAGTTTTAAGACATAATTATCATGCAAGAATGTAGTTAATATAACCAATAACTAATCTAAGAACATCCAGAATTAAAATATGGACTAAGAGAATTGAATAACACCAAATTGAGCTGTGGGAAAAACATAAATAAATAAATAATGGTATCATATTAAACTCCCTCAAGGTTCTTGGACCAAAAGATGAATTGGGCCTGAATTTTGGGTAACATTCAAGCATTCGTTCCATGCTTGATTCACCAGGCCCGAAAGGGCTTCCTTGAGTTTCTTTGCCCGTGAACGAGTAATTGGACCCAAGGGAATCATCAAATCGGCATCCTCACTAGCTTGTATGTCTTTGCTAAGCTGGCTCGTATCAACCAAGGCACTTAAAGCACTGAATATCTCTTGATCGTTCTGGTGCCACCATTGGTTGTTTGCCACATCCATTATTAGCAATGGGAGACTTTGGTTTGCTGGATTCGCCTGGCTCTCGAATCCGTAATGGCGGTTGTGGTGCTTGTTTCCTGGCATTGTTAGGGGTATATAAAGGATTCAAAAAAGATTTAAATGGAGTATTACCTTGAGTAGAAGCTTTTCTACGTTGTTGTCGCTCAATTTTGATCGCCATATGCACCATGTCATCCAACTCAACATAATGTTGCATTTCAACAATGTTTGCTATTTCAGAATTTAAACCTGCCAAAAACCGAGCCATAGTCGCCTCACGGTCCTCAACTATGTTTGCACGCATCATGGACATCTCCATCTCCTTGAAATAGTCCTCAACGCTCCTGTTGCCCTGTTTCAAGGTTTGTAATTTCTGAAATAAATCTCGATGATAGTGAGAAGGAACAAATCATCTCCGCATGATACGCTTCATATCTTCCCATGTTCTCACTAGACCTTTACCTGTACGTCGTCGACTAATTAGTAATTGGTCCCACCATACCAGTGCATAGTCAACAAACTCCATAGCTGCTAGTCGAACTTTTTTCTATTCTGAGTAGTTATAACACTCAAAAACGTGTTCAACCTTGCTTTCCCATGTCAGATAAGCATCTGGATCTGAACGTCCCTGAAAAGAAGGTATGGTGACTTTAATGTTAGAAATATTATCGTCAACTGTGCGTCCTGGTCGTTGATTCACCCTTGGTGAATGTTCAATGTCATTTTCATCATTATGTTCATTATGGACAGATTGTGAATGATACGCCCTCGCCTCGTTTTCGAATTGAGTCGTAGAGATTGCCCGATTGTGAATTAGGAGTAAATTGGAAGCTTTACAAAATAGGCTAGAAGAAAAAGATTATTTGGGCTCAAAAGAGTTGGTTGGTTTAGGAAATAAATCAGAAATAATAAAAGCAATTTTGGCTAAGGATTCGGAAGCCGAACTAACACAATAGGAGTGTGTTAACCCGTAACTTAGGAGAATGCTTAGGTTGGTAAGGTGTGGATGGATAGTTGGTTGAATGGATAAAAACTTCAACCCGCTATCAAAAAATGATAGGAACCTTAGTATGAATCGAACGCCACACTTTTGGGATTAAAGTGATAAGTTCGGGTAGAAACAAAAACAAGTTTGACGCCACAAAGAAGTTTGATAAGTCTCACAAGTTTTTGGAGAATAACGAGAGTTGAAAACAACCTCACAATTTAGCAAAGCTATCAAATTGTTCATTAACCTCAAAATGTGAATTACATGACCTATTTATAGCTTGACTAAGGCAGCCGAATAGCCTATCTAATCAGATCCTTATGCCTTAAGTTTCTTGAGGAAACTTCCTAGAAATTTCCTAGTTACATTCATGTGATAAAATTCTGAAAATTAACCTTCTAGAAAAGATGATTCGGCTGGCCCCTTTAATGGAGAAAATTCACATTCAATTAATGTTTTAAAAGAGCTTAATTGCTGCTATGGAGAAGAGAAATGGACAGCTTCAAAAATTATGCTTCTTTGGCCGAATAGGAGTAGCCTCCACATGAATTGGCTGCTGGAATTTATGAGGCACTCTTTGGCCGTTGCTCTCCACGAAATTGACCCTTGGAGAAGCTCAAAACAGCAGCTAGAAGTCCATTGAGCTGCACGAAAAGTCAGCTGGAAACACAAGGCAGCTGCACTTTAAATGCCGTCCATGCATGTGCCCAAATACATGCTTCTTCTTTATGAGCTTCCTTTGCCATTAAGCTAGCTGATTCATCTGAAAAAAACATCAAATAAATGTGGTTAAGACATGTTTAATACTCATGAAATCAGCAGCTGGACATATTAAAATTCTGCACATTAATTCGGCTAAGACAAATTAATTAGCAGCCACTAATAAATTTGTCTTAGTCAAGACACATTAAAACTTTGTAATTAAACTAACACATTTAATTTATGACTTAATATGGACATATTAAAGGTATGTACTAATTAAAACATATTTAATAAGCTGAATTAAAAATGTCCAGATTAAGACACATTTATTTAATTAAATGATTTGAGCTGATTCTAAACTAACACAACTAATTTAATTTATTCAAAATGAATATAATCAGCTCCTTGAACTAGTTAAGTGCCGAATTGAGCTAAATTGAGCTGACACAAGCTAAAATCAGCTTGTAGGAAATTGCGAATCAAGCTAGTTGAGCTGGGCATTTTATGGGCAATCAACCCATCACTCCACAATCGAGCAATATAGCTTGCTACAGCATCTTGGAACTTCTTGGCACGTGCTCGAGTAATTGGCCCCAAAGACAACTCCATGGATTCGACACCTATCTTCATGGGCGAGCTCATATCATCCTCCCTCTCTTCGAAGCGATTCGTCCTCGAATCGTCACCTACATCAAAAGGAGAAAGATCAGCAACGTTAAAACTTGCACTCACTCCATACTCACCCGGTAGGTCAATCTTGTAGACGTTGTCATTGATCCGTTCCAATACTTGAAAAGGGCCATCACCCCTTGATTGAAGCTTGGATTTCCTTTGATTGGGAAATCGTTCTTTGCGCATGTGGATCCAAACCCAGTCACTGGGTTCGAACACGACTCGTTTGCACCCTTTATTTGCCCCTCGAACATATTGTTCGGTTCTCCTCTCAATATTATCCTTAACATTTTTGTGCAATTGTTTAACAAATTCGGCCTTCTTTTTGCCATCTACATGTACTAATTCATTAGAAGGCATAGGAATCAAATCAAGAGGAGTAATGGGGTTAAAACCGTATACTACCTCAAAAGGAGAAAATTTCGTAGCAGAATGAACGGTTCAATTGTATGCGAACTCCACATGAGGTAAGCAATCTTCCCACATCTTCAAATTCTTTTTCAAAATAGCTCGAAGCAAAGTCGATAGCACACGGTTTACTACTTCGGTTTGGCCATCCGTTTGAGGGTGGCATGTCGTCGAAAATAGAAGTTTAGTGCCCAATTTCCCCCACAATGTCCTCCAAAAATGACTTAGAAACTTTGTGTCACGGTCGGACACAATGGTTCGAGGAATTCCATGCAATGTAACAACCTCCTTGAAAAATAAATTGGCAATGTTAGTAGCATCATCAGTTTTATTACAAGGTATGAAATGGGCCATTTTTGAAAAACGGTCTACAACAACAAATATTGAATCTCTCCCTCTTTTGGTTCTTGGAAGGCCCAGAACGAAGTCCATTGAAATGTCTACCCACGGAGCATCAGGAATAGGCAACGGAGTATATAAACCATGCGGTTTGATTTGTGACTTTGCCTTCTTACAAGTGATGCAACGATCACATTTCCTTATTACGTCACGTTTCATTTTGGGCCAATAGAAATGTTCATGCAATATTGCTAAAGTTTTAGCAATTCCGAAGTGGCCCATAAGTCCTCCGCTATGAGCTTCTTCCACAAGGACGTTTCTCACAGAACTTTGAGGCACACAAAGCTTGCCTTCACGAAATAAATAGCCCTCATGCTGAAAGTACTTTTCACAAGCACCATGCGAACAAGACTCATAAATTTCACCAAAGTCAGCATCGGATTTATAAAGATCTTTGATAAATTCAAAACCAAGCAATTTAGAATCCATTAAATTGACAAGTGCGTACCTTCGTGATAGGCGTCGGCTACAACATTTTCCTTACTCTTTTATACTTGATCACGTCATTTAAACGACTCCAAATACTCTACCCACTTGGCATGGCGTTTATTGAGCTTGGTTTGTCCTTCAAATGCTTTAGAGCCTCGTGGTCCGAATGGATTACTGAATTCCTTCTACCATAAATAGTGTTGCCATGTTTCAAGAGCTCGGACCAACGATATAGTTCCTTATCATACATTGGATAATTCAATGTAGCTCGTTAAGCTTTTCACTAAAGTATGCAATAGGTCATCCATCTTGCATCAAAGCGGTACCAATGCCGATACCAAGCGTCACACTCTATCTCGAATGTTTTGTTAAAATCGTAAAGACAACAATGGTGCATTAGTTAGACATTCTTTAAGCTTATTAAAAGAATTTTCTTGTTCATCACTCCACACAAAAGGAGAATTTTTCTTAATTATACCTATCAAGGGGGCAGCAACAGAACTAAAATTAGGCACAAACCTTCAGTAGAAGCTTGCCAACCCGTGAAAACTCCTCACTTGGCTGATGTTTGTTGGACGCGGCCATTCGTTGATCGCCTTGACCTTTTCTTGGTCAACTTCTAAACCACGAGCACTCACAACGAAACCTAGGAAAAGAACTTCATTAGTGCAAAAAGAACATTTTTTTAAATTGGCATAAAGTACCTCTTTTCGCAACACTTCAAGCACCGCACGTAGATGTTGAATATGATCTTCTAAACTTTTGCTATATACTAAAATATCATCAAAATACACAACACAAAATCTCCTAATGAACGAACGTAAAACATAATTCATGAGACGCATGAAAGTACTAGGAGCGTTGGTAAGTCTGAATGGCATTACCAACCATTCATACAAACCATACTTCGCTTTGAATGCGCTTCCATTCGCTTCCTCCGCATTCGATTTGATGATACCCGCTTTTAAATCGATCTTGAAAACAATTGGGCTCCACTAAGTTCATCAAGCATGTCGTCGAGGCGGGAATAGGATGGCGATATTTTATTGTGATTTTGTTGATAGCGCGACGATCAACGCACATTCGCCAAGATCCATCCTTTTAGGAACCAACAATACCGAATCACAAGACGGACTTAAGCTTTCACGGATGTAGCCCTTCTCCATTAATTCAGCTACTTGCTTTTCCAATTCCTTCGTTTCCTCAGGATTACTTCTATATGCTGGCCCATTTGGAATTGCAGCACCGGGCACAAAGTCGATTTGGTGCTCGATTCCTCGAATGGGAGGTAGGCCATTTGGCGCTTCTTCGGGAAAAATATCTCCAAATTCCTGCAACAAAGAAACGATAGGAGTAGGAAAAGTATTTTCAAGTTCGTTAGTTTCAAATAAACACTCTTTGTACATAAGTATAAAGATGGGTTGCCTTGCTAATATCAATTTTCGAATCTCTCTTTTTCTAGCAAAAACACTTGTTTTTTCATTTTCACACTCTTGTTCTTTTTCTTTGGTCACTCTTGTTTTTATCTCGCTCTCATCATTCTTTTCTTTCTTTTTCTTTTCACTGTTTTTGTTTTTCTCTTTTTCTTTTTCTCGCTCAATAGATTGCTTCATTTTGAGTTGGTCTTCATGCACTTGCTTCGGTGTGAGAGGAGCTAATGTAACATTCCTTCCAAGGTGCTTAAATGAATATCGGTTTGTATAGCCATCGTGGACTACTCGCCGGTCAAATTGCCAAGGACGCCCCAATAGCAAATGTCCTGCGTGCATTGGTACGACATCACAAACCACCTCATCTTGGTACTTGCCTATGGAAAACGCCACCCTTGCTTGCTTCGTCACCTTGAGTTCGCCTCCGTCGTTTAGCCATTGTAGCTTGTAAGGAGTTGGATGCTTTGTGGTAGCTAAACCAAGTTTTTCAACAAGCAAAGAGCTTGCGACATTGGTGCAACTCCCTCTGTCAATAATCAAACTACATACCTTGCCTTGAACATGGCAACGGGTGTGAAAGATGTTGTCTCGTTGTTGTTCTTCTTCGGCTACTTGGATATTCAAGCTCCTTTTGACAACAAGTAATTCTCCTTCAACGGGCAGCTCGAGCTCTTCACCTTCCTCCATGGGAATTTCAGGCTCCTCATCTTGTTCATCTTCTGACTCAATCTCGCCATTTGAACGAACCACCATCACTCGTCGATTAGGACATTGACTCGCAATGTGGCCTCTTCCTTGACACTTGAAACACTTGAGATCGCGAGAATGATTCCAGACAGCCTCGTTTTTATTTTTGCTAGCATCGGCACTTACTTGATTGGGTTTGGCAGCAACGAAAGGCTCCTTAGGCCGATTGGGGGCTTTGCTAGTCCCTTGAGCCCACTTGTTGGTAGAAGCCGTTGGATATGTCCGCGTGGGTCCTTTCCGTTTCAATTGTTTTTCAACTTTTATTGCCATATGCACCATGTCCGTAACTTCTACATAGTGTTGAAGCTCGACGATATTGGCAATATCCCGATTTAGGCCGGCTAAAAATCTCGCCATTGTTGCTTCACGATCCTCCTCCACGTCGGCTCTTATCATAGCGATTTGTCTTTATAGTAGTCCTCGACACTTCGGTTGCCTTGTGTGAGATTTTGCAATCGTTGGTACAACTCCCGATGGTAATAGGAGGGAACAAAACGCTTGCGCATAACGGCCTTCATTTCGGCCCACGTAGAGATAGGCCTCTCCCCATTCCTCCTTCGGCTAGTCACCAATTGATCCCACCACACGATCGCATAGTCCGAGAATTCAATGGCAGCGAGCTTTACCTTTTTATTTTCCGAGTAGTTATGGCACTCAAAGACGAGTTCCATTCTCTTTTCCCACTCCAAGTAAGATTCAGGATTATTCTTCCCTTGAAACGGCGGAATAGACATCTTAATATTTTTGAGATTGTCATCCGGACGGTCTCGATTTCTTGGGACTCGATTTCGTTGGAACCGTTGAGGGTTTCCTTGTTCAGACAAGTGGTCACCTTCGGATTCTCCTTCATCAAAGTTGTCAATTGGTTGCTCTCGTTCTCGCCTTGCATCTTCCGGAGTCGCTTCGCATTGTCCTCGGATTTCAACTCGATATAAGCGGTCTTCGATTGGTTCAAGCTTGCGATCAAACAATCGCTCCATTTCTCGCATAATGGCTTGCAAAGTGAGATCCGGCACTCCTCCTCCAACATTTCTTATGGGACGAAATCCACCTACCTCATTTGGATTCCTTTCCAGACTTCGTGACATTTTTAAATTCTTTAAAGACTCACAGCAAGAACTCACCAATCACTCACAAAGAATAATCACTCACTTTGGCTTTTCTACTCTCTAATAGTCTCACTAATCTCTCTTGCCTTTTACCACTCGGTTTTCGCCTCTCAAAATTCTCCGCAAACAAAATTTGACAAATCAAAATTGTTTGGGGGTCGGTTTACAAAATAGATGTGGCTTGGTAGGTAAATATATTAGGATCGGGTAGGCTAACAAACAAAGAAAATAGAAGGAAATTAGTGTGGTTGTATAGATGTGGTTCTTCGGGCAGCAAGCTAGGCTTTTGCAAACTCAAAATGAATTTCAATCGTTTTTTTTATTCCGAATATTTTTTTTCTTCTTTTTTTTTTACACTTTGCCAAATACAATAGAAAGCTTTGAACACAAAATAATAATAAGATTTTTTTTCGATTTTTTTCGATTTTTTTTACAATCTCGTAATACCGATTACAACGATTCTTACTCTAATTCAACTAGCTCTGATACCAACTTGATACGCCCTCGCCTCGTTTTCGAATTGAGTCGTAGAGATTGCCCGATCATGAATTAGGAGTAAATTGGAAGCTTTACAAAATAGGCTAGAAGAAAAGGATTATTTGGGCTCAAAAGAGTTGGTTGGTTTAGGAAATAAATCAGAAATAATAAAAGCAATTTTGGCTAAGGATTCAAAAGCCGAACTAACACAATAGGAGTGTGTTAACCCGAAACTTAGGAGAATGCTTAGGTTGGTAAGGTGTGGATGGATAGTTGGTTGAATGGATAAAAACTTCGACCCGCTATCAAAAAATTATAGGAACCTTAGTATGAATCGAACGCCACACTTTTGGGATTAAAGTGATAAGTTCGGGTAGAAACAAAAACAAGTTTGACGCCACAAAGAAGTTTGATAAGTCTCACAAGTTTTTGGAGAATAACGAGAGTTGAAAACAACCTCACAATTTAGCAAAGCTATCAAATTGTTCATTAACCTCAAAATGTGAATTACATGACCTATTTATAGCTTGACTAAGGCAGCCGAATAGCCTATCTAATCAGATCCTTATGCCTTAAGTTTCTTGAGGAAACTTCCTAGAAATTTCCTAGTTACATTCATGTGATAAAATTCTGAAAATTAACCTTCTAGAAAAGATGATTCGGCTGGCCCCTTTAATGGAGAAAATTCACATTCAATTAATGTTTTAAAAGAGCTTAATTGCTGCTATGGAGAAGAGAAATGGACAGCTTCAAAAATTATGCTTCTTTGGCCGAATAGGAGTAGCCTCCACATGAATTGGCTGCTGGAATTTATGAGTGATACGAGCCAGCTTAGCAAAGACATACAAGCTAGTGAGGATGCCGATTTGATGATTCCCTTGGGTCCAATTACTCGTTCACGGGCAAAGAAACTCAAGGAAGCCCTTTCGGGCCTGGTGAATCAAGCATGGAACGAATGCTTGAATGTTACCCAAAATTCAGGCCTAATTCATCTTTTGGTCCAAGAACCTTGAGGGAGTTTAATATGATACCATTATTTATTTATTTATGTTTTTCCCACAGCTCAATTTGGTGTTATTCAATTCTCTTAGTCCATATTTTAATTCTGGATGTTCTTAGATTAGTTATTGGTTATATTAACTACTTTCTTGCGTGATAATTATGTCTTAAAACTAGTCATTGAATATGTCTATTTTACTACAGCATTATTGGTATGTTTAATGTGTCCTAATAAGTCGTTTAATGTTTCCTAATAGGTGTCTTAAAGAAGCTGATTAAATACTTCCAGAATATTCAAGAGACAAGCCATGAATGAGATGCATGTAAACAACCTTTGAAGCTGACAAGGGGGCATGAAGGTGTCCATTCGTGAAGGATTAAATACCAAAGGATACATGCACGTTTTTGGGGAAATGGAGAGGATAAATCTTGCATTCATGGAGCCCTAAAGATTCATGCACACCAAGGGGGCTTAATGTGACCGTTCGTAAGATGCATGTTTGTCCAAAATGCATGTACGTCCAAAGGGGAGAGTTTAGTGATAAATTTGGCACAAAGAATCTGCCAATGCAATGAACCAAGAGTTTTCTTCAAGGCTAAGTGTTCATGTACTCATCAAAGGACATTTTCGGCCATGCATGAATCCATCACATTCAGTCACCTAATTTAATGTTGTGTGTGAACAGATTTATGTCTAGTGTGACCAATTAGATTCCAAAACCGAATGGTCATTTGTGTGCCTATATAAGGCTTTGTAATAGGACATTTTGAGGTTAATGAATTTTTATCTAAGTGAGATTATTAAAGAGTTTTCACTCTTCTTTCTTTTACAAATTTGAGTTGACTTATCAACACTGTTTGTGGCGTCAATCCGATTGTTAACTATCCCTTGATATTGCCGGTTCCTTACTCTTTGTTGGTTAATGGGTCGCAATCCCGAATCGAACTGTCCTCAGCCAATTTCGAATCTAACTCTGCCCAACTTAGTCCAGGTTTCTCATTTCCCTTAGCAATGATCAATTACTTATCGAACACCTTGTCCAGCCAACGGCCTTGTTCGTATCACGGGGCGTATCAAATATAGATAATGAGTTAAGTAAAACAAAAGTAAAAGTCCTCACAGCACACTCTCAAAACCTCTTAGTTTTCACTCCAAAGAACTGTGCACTCTAAAATAGCACTCAGCGCTCGTGTTTCACTCGGGAGAATGCGTGAATCACTCTTTTTGTCTCCCCTTCTGTTCTCACAATGCTCAATGCCTTTTCCCTCACAATTTCTCGTGTTTTTAGTTCTTTAAAGGACTAATCCAACATTTCAGAACCTGTTATAATTGTGTTGGCTATAAGGAAAACACACGGTTAGAGAGAGAAAAAAATAAATAAACAAAGGGAAAGGATAAGAAAAGAGTAAAAGGATAAGAAAATAAAATAAACAAAGGAAAAAGGATGGAATTTAAATAATTTAGTTTCTTACTACAAAGAAGTGCTTTACAACGTTCCTAGCACCGAACAAATAAGAATAGTTTGTTTCAGTTGATATCCAAGCGCTTCGCAATTACAGAGTACAAAACTAAACATTATTCAACATTTCAACATAACAAAACACACTTTTTTTTCTTTCCCAAACTTGATAAATTTCAATTCCTCCTTTATTTTTTTTATTTTTTATTTTTGAATCTGATTTTTCTTTCTCTTTTTGTTGTTTTTTTTTTGAATTTTTGAAGCTGATATATATATTTTTTGTTATGAATTTTGAATTTTCTTGTTGGAGAAGAAAAGTACAACAATTCCAACCCTATGCACTGATACCAGATGATACGATGTAGCCTAACGAAACAGACTATCTTCGTATGTTATGGATCTAGGAATGTTGTAAGCACGTTCCTATAACAAGAAAACAGCAAGGAATTAAAGAAATAATCATGGTAAAATATGGGTAAAACAAAAGAACGAAAATGGAAGGAAAATGAAGTTGTTGGCGTTTAAAATAAAAAGAAATTCAATCGGTGAAGCCGAACGCTTCATGAAACGGCCAAGGCAGCAACTTGAGTGTTCAACAATGGCAAAGGTAATCGTTGGAATAGATTAACGTTAAACTCGAAAGAACTTGCACAATCTCATCGAGCAAACCCGAATCGAACTGCTCAACGTCAAAAGGACTTGGACCCTCTAGATAGCGATCTAGGAACCCGAAGTATCAAGAAAATTTGACACAACAAACTAAGTCTGAAATGCCAAGGAAAGTTCAATGAAGAACCGAAATTGAGAGAAATTCTCAAATGTAATTGTTTTCATAAATCATCTAACCTGAATACATCATTTTAATATGTATTTATAAGTACAAAAGAGGGGTGTTGAATGGAAATTCGTGGCTGTAATCAAAAGGGTTTAAAATAAGAAGTTATAACTCCTTTTGGCATCATTTTAATAGCAGCCATACATTTAAATTTCAAACGACAACCTCCCTTGTTCTTATCCTTGTATATTCGGCTACACATGCACACACACACTCTTGTGCACAAGCGGTCATGTGCTCCTCACATGTTTGGACGCCACATGGGCTGCCACAAATGCATAGGACACTTGCCCTTACATAGGACACGTTTCAGCTGCTTCTAGACTCGTCAGTTGGAGTTGAGCTGGTGGAGCTGAGTTTTGAGCTAGCTAGAAATGTACTGAGCTGAAATGAGCTGGAAACAATCTTTCAGAACTATTTCGAGCTGAGATGAGCTGCATGCACATATTTGAGCTTCAATCGAGCTAGAAATGAGGTCTTAAGTCATTGTCTATTATTGTTTGAGCTTCAACCGAGCTAGAAATGAGATTTTAAGTCATTGTCCATTACGCTTCCTTATGGTAAACAAAACAAACATGCATTAAAGTAATGCAAACTTATTGAAAACTTATTAACAAGCTGTAAACATAATGCAAACACACTTATATACTCAATGGAACTAATGCAAATGTTACACTTCAAGATGTAAAACATTATAGAGCTTAGTTTCTACACTAATACAAGTGTAAACACTTGCAATCTTATTCATTAAAACACAAACAACATCAAATCAATACCAAAACATACTTAAATACACACATAATACATAGTAGAACCTAAATACGTCGCATATCAGCATGCAACATGTTATAAAGCCTATGTTCTAAGGCATGAACATGATCGAATAAATCTGGAATCGTAGCACAAGTAAGGAACAAGGCTTCCCTGAATTTCTTTGCCTTAGATCGAGTAATAGGTCCTAATGGTAAGACCTCCGGATCAGTTTGCTTTGTTGGTGTGAGCGTGCGCACATCACAAACATTTAGAGTTTTCGTAGGAGTTTCCCGTGACTTGACAAATCGATCTTGGTCTACGCGCGACCCTCTATCAAGAAAGTTTGATATTCTTTAAGTTATCATCAACTCGATCTCGTTCCTTAGGACCTCGTTGCCTTGGACCCCATCGTCTTTCACTTTGATTCGATGCTTGGTTACTCTCCAACTCGCTTAGCTCATAGAGTTCATCTTCAGGAAGTCTTGCTCACCCTCGCTCCCATCTTGGTCCTTGAGGAGTTCCTTCTTGTGTTCCCCTTCCTTCTACTCGATCTAGCCTCTCATTGATGGATTCAAGTTCATTTTGAAGCATTCGTTGAAATTCTCTTAAGAGGGCTTGTTGGCCTAAATCGGGAACTCCTCCTCCTCCAGGAACAACATTTCTTACCAGATGACTTTCGGGTCTGATGCGGCCCAGCCTCGTTGATTAAACCGAGTCATTGATGTGCCCGATCGCGAATTGGAGTAATATTAAGGTTTGTCAAAAATAGGTTAAGAAACAAGAGATAAAGGCTTGAATTAGTTCAAAAAGGGGTGATGGAATGTATTGAGGTTGATATGTGAATGAAATTCAAGTATTCAAGTTGAACCAACACAATATAAGTGTGTTAACCCGGCACTTATAGGAATACTTAGATAGGCTAAATGGTGTATGGATGGAAAATGAATAAAATAGAACCTTCGACCCGCTATCAAAGATGATAGGAACCTCGGTATAATTTGAACGCCACACTTTGGGTGCAAAGTGATAAGTTCGGAATAGAAGACGGGTTGATGCCACAAGGGTTGCTTGATAAGTCAGACGAGTCTTTGGAGAACAATGAGAGTTGAAAATAAACTCACAAAGTAATCAGAATTCATATATAATTCAAAAGTATATTGTCTAACCTTTACAAAGCTTATAACCAAGGTATTTATAGACAAAAGACAAAAAAAAAGAAGGTAAAACGAATGGCCACAAATCAGCCCTTAATGTTGTTCTAGAATGATGAATAAATGCTTAAACTCTTTACTTCAACCGAACAGCCAATATTGGCTTCTTAAATCTGTTCATTCAGCCTTAGCTAGGAAGTAAGTTGATCAAGCTCCTATCCATGCACTTGGAATAATGGTGGTGGCTGCACATTAATGTATACACAAAGGGTTGCTTGGGAAAAAGGAAAAGGGCTGCCGAATTCAATGTTAGCAGCCATGCTCTTTTGTTTCCATGAAAAAGGCTCCTAGATGAGCTCAAACGGCAGCTTAAATGCAGGTTTTAATTTACTGCTCATGCATTCTCTTAATTGAGACGGCACATTAATGGCTCTATTGAAGGGACCGAAATAGCACATAGAGAAGAGGGATTTTAATGCCGTCCCATGCATAGGGAGAAGAATGCAGCAACCAATTTAATGTCGTCCAAGCATGCATCAAAATTCAAGAGCCATTGATCTTCACGAAAAGGCTCATAGGAAATAGGAATCAGCAGCCCTTAATGTGTCCTTTGCTATGCACGAAAATGGATGTCTAGAAACACAATGCATGCTTCCTTTAATGCCGTTCATGCATGCTTCTAAAGGAGAAGTCAGCAGCTCTTTAAATGCTTCCCTTTGCTATTAAACCAGCTGATTTAGCAAATTAAATCTATTGTAGACACATTAAATTCGGCAGCTAACATTAAACTTGCACAATAAATTGTTCTTTAAATTCGTCCCCATATCCATGCACCTGCACACATTTAAATCAGCCATTAACTCAAGTTTAAGGCAAAACAAAATTTGGTCAACAAGGCATATTAAATTCGGCTGTTTAGGAAAAATGCAGCAGCCAACTTCCCTTTAAATGACGTTCCTTGCATGCTAGACATCTCACTTAATAGATGTTTTGCTGCACATTAAATTCGGCCAACATTTAGACACATTTAATTCAGTAGCCTAGACAAGTTAATTAAATTCGGCTGAACATTAAATAACAGCTTAGGCATAATAAATCAACAATAAGACACATTAATTAATTGTAATAAGACAAACACATTTATGCTATGTAATAATTAAAACAAATTAAACATGCATTAAACAAACATAATTAAAATGTCCAGATTTCTTAATTAAATACTTAGTAATTATTTAAGCTAAAATAACTAACTCAACTAATTAACTTATTCCAGCAAATTAAATTAAATGAGCTAGTGAGCTAATAACGAGCTCAATGAGCTGAATTGAGCTCGAATGAGCTGAACCGAAAATGTTTCCGGGGTGGGGTCGTATCATCCCCCCTTCTTCGAAGCGACTTGTCCTCAAGTCGAGCTTCTTGTCCCTCATAAAAAGTTTGTCCTTATACAACCCTTTATGATAGCATGGAATGGATAGGCTCACAAAATCAGGTATGTTAAAACGTTCATTTGCCTTGAATCTTTTCCAAATTTCTTCGTTCAAACATAGTAAGCTTTCACAACAATTCAACAACCACGCATTTTCTACATTATCAGGTAAATAAAAAAACCATTGGATTCATGCTCTTGTTCGATTGAAACTTGTAGTGGACGTTTGCCTATTGATTCACCAACAAATTTATCAACAATAATAGTCTTACCAACATATTTCAAACGAAATGAAGACACCATCAGCATAATCCTTTCATCACAAACAAATGAATGGAAATCTCGCACAATAAAACTTGGCAATGGAAATTGAACGATGGGTTCTTCCAAATTCGCATTATCAGCATCAATCAAAATAGATAAATCACTTTCAAATAAAGCTGAACAATTAAACACTTCACGATTGAAATACTTTGCAAAAACCAATTCTTCAAAAAGATGTTTATTTCCAACCGAATAGGGCAGAGAGATTTTAAAGTTCTCATGAGTCAAACTAATACTGAGAGATTTTAAACTATATGATGATGATGCTGATTTCGACCATATCTATAAGAATTGTGGATATACTGCTTTTGATAAATTTTATCTTGTAGATGGATTTCTTTTTCGTATGAACAGGTTATGCATACCAAAGTGTTCCATGAGAGACTTATTGATTCATGAAGCCCATAGTGGGGGTTTAATGGGACATTTTGGAGTGGCCAAAACACTGGATATCTTGGAAGAACACTTTCATTGGCCACATATGAAGAAAGATGTGGAAAAGGTATGTTCCAAGTGCATTACATGCAAACAGGCAAAATCTAAGGTAATGCCTCATGGCCTTTACACTCCTTTACTGATTCCTACTTCTCCTTGGATAGATTTATCTATGGATTTTATTTTAGGTTTGCCTCGAACCAAGAAAGGCAGAGATAGTATATTTGTTGTTGTTGACAGGTTTTCAAAGATGGCACATTTTATTCCTTGTCACAAAACGGATGATGCTACACATGTGGCAGACTTATTCTTTAAAGAAGTGGTAAGACTTCATGGCATCCCTCAAACGATTGTTTCTAACAGAGATGTCAAATTCCTTAGCCACTTTTGGAAGGTATTGTGGGGTAAGCTTGGTACTAAATTACTTTATTCTACTACATGTCACCCCCAAACTGATGGCCAAACTGAAGTAGTTAATCGAATCTTAGGGACTTTATTACGAGCTGTTGTGGGAAAGAACATTAGAAATTGGGAAGAATGCCTACCATTTGTTGAATTTGCATATAATAGATCTATTCATTCTACAACTGGTTATTCTCCATTTGAACTTGTTTATGGTTTTAACCCACTAACAGTACTTGATCTTGCGCCATTACCTCTTGAACACATTATGAATTTAGATGGCGAACAGAAAGCTGAGTTGGTGAAATCCTTACATGAGAAGGCTAGGCAGCGAATAGCCAAAACAAATGATGCCAACACCAACAAAGCAAACAAGGGACGCAAACGGGTTGTACTAGAACCCGGAGATTGGGTTTGGGTTCATTTGAGGAAAGAACGATTTCCTACAAAAAGGAAGACAAAGTTGGACCCAAGGGGCGATGGGCCTTTCCAAGTACTCGAGAAGATCAACGACAACGCCTATAAAATTGATCTACCTGGTGAGTACAATGTAAGTTCTACTTTTAATGTGGCTGACTTGTCCCCATTTGATTTTTCAAATTCGAGGATAAATCGTTTTGAGGAAGGGGGGAATGATACGAGTCATAAAGGCCCAACCCAAGTTCAAGAAAGTGATGGGCTCAAATTGCCACAAGGCCCAATAACGAGATCAAAGGCCCGGCAAATGCGGTCCAAACTAAATGGGACCATTCAAGAGTTTGTTAGCAAGGCCTTAGATGCATACACAAGAGAACAAGAAAATCAAGATTCACTTTCTTGTTTTCAAGAAAATCAAGAAACCGAATCTTGGCCCAATTATGTTGTTCGAAGAGATTTCAAGAATCAAGAAAATCAAGATTTCAAATCTTGGAAATCTTGGTCCAAGAAACCAAATCTTGCAGCCAACATGCATTGGATCTCCGTTACGAGCATCAACGACCCAATTTCGGAAGGAGATGGATCACGAGCCCAAATTCTTGAAGGCGAGGCCCAATAATCAAATTCCAGCCCAATCAAGAAATTCCTTCATAGTTAGTTGAAAATCAGGCCAAAATGTCAAAGGGCCCAATTTATAAACATTTTAATTGTTTAATTTAATTTTTTAAGCTTTAGGAACATACATGTAAAATTCGGCCCAAAAACAGCCCATATATATGCTTGGCCGAATTTTCCTTTATTTTATTCTATTAATTAGGTTTAATTTTATTAGTTACTTGTTAGATTAGGATTACTTGAGGCCTATTTAAAGGCATGGCCAGCCACCCCTTGTACATAACACTTAGATTCATTCTTAAATTTCAGATTTGAGAGAGCAGAATTTTCTTTGAGTTTTCTCCAAGATTTCTCTCTTGAGTTTTCTTTAGAAGTTGTTTTAACAATCTTTTGATTGTGGGAGCCATCTTCAACCTTCTTCTTGCCATCGATATTCTTTGGAGGGGAGATTAGAGCTGTTTGAAGAGATTTGTGAAGTCTTTCGGGATTTCAAGGATCTTTAGGACTTATCTTTTATTCTTGCTGTTCAATTTCTTTTCTTTATTTCTATTGATGCCGAATCTATATCTAATTTCTTTGCTGTTTTTGTTTGTGTTTCAGCCTTGATTCAAACTCCAAGAACTCTTCATTTAATCGGTTCTTTTATTGGCAGCATCTAATCGATTCAAAATTCCCCAAAATTTAGGGTTCTTGCCGTTTTCTATTTCTTCTTGTTGGGTGAAATTCGGCTGCTGAAATTTGGGCAATTCATCTTGGGTGTTCAATTGGACCGAATCGCAACTTAAATTCACTTCTTGAACCGTTCAATTTCATCTATTTCTTTCTTTTCTTTTTGCCGCCCAAATCCCTAATCTTCCAATTAAAAAAATCTGATTGTTTCAATCTACTTACTGTTTTGGTGTTCTTGGCAGATTCGGCTTGTGGGATTTCACTATTGGAGTTCGATTTCATCTTCTTGAACTCTGAATACATTTATCCATTCGTTCTTTGTTCCTTGCTGCTCATTTAATTGAATTTGGGGATTTAATTAGTTTAATCTTGTTCTTTGTTTTAATTTTCAGATCTGTTCGTTTAGAGCTTTCGTAGGAGTTTCCCGTGACTTGGCAACTCGATCTTGGTCCACGCGCAACCCCGTATCACATACCTTGTTCACCTCGAAGAATGGAAAAACAAGGATCATTTTTACCTTCGTCGATCATCATAAATCTTCTCTCCTTGGACTTGTAATGCAATCGAAGCTCCTTGGTGGAATTAACCTTGCCGAAATGAAATACGTACTTCAGGTACAACCACAGAAATAGACTAAGGATTGAATTGAAATCAAATTTATCATACCTCTTTTCCTTATTCAACAACCAAGCGTCAAAACAATAGAAGTTGTTCGCACACAATTGGTCATGCTTGAATTTCCCAAAAAATATACTAAAATAGATTCCGGGTGTAAAAACTTGATTTTGATTATTTATGCCAAAGAGTAGCAAAGAGTTCATTAAACCAAACTTGTCAACCCAAAAGAATTTTTGTGTCCACAGAAACAAACGTTCAAATCTCTTTACTTCCTTCAAACTAAATTTCCAAAAACTCAAGGATTTCAAACAAAGTAGTAAAGGATTCACGTAATCACCACAATTAATCAACTTGAGATGTTTAAATGAGATTTCGTTGTTATGCAGAATCGAGTTTTACATTTGTCGATTAAACATGATACGACCCGCCCTTGGGAACGGCCATTGCTTCAGCCTACAAGCGAGGCTCGTTGTGTTTGCAAGCTGGACGTAGCTCAATCTTATTTTGTGGAGCTTTATTTAGCTCGTTTCCAGCTCCTTTCAAGCTCAATGAGCTCGAACTAGCTCAATTTCATTAAGACCTTATTATAGTAGCTGAAATAATTATTTGAGTCATTTAATTAGATTATTACAACTCAATTAATATTCATTATTTATTTGGTTTAAAATCTGGACAAATTTAATTATGCATGTTAATTGAGTTATAATTATATGTTATTAATTTGTCTTAATTTCTACAGCTCATTAATATGTTTTTTATGCATGTTTTAATGTGTCAATTTTATTACATGTTTTCATTATGTCCTAAGGTGGCCGAATTTAATGTGCATAATTTTTGTGTCATTTGCTGCCAAATTAATGTGTTTAAAAATGTATTTGATTTATTGAATAAATTTTGCTGTAGGTACATCACATTTGGACGTCCTTGGTGCATGAATGAATTAAAAGAAGATACATGTAAGGGGACGGCACATGCATGTTTGGGGAATTAAATTTGGCTGCTGTTTGAAGTATCCTAGGTGACCATTCAGCCAAAGAAGCTATTGTTTCCTACTCCCAAGTTGACCATTCAGCCGGCTTTTAAATTATTTTCACATTGCTGGATTCATCTTGGCTGTTTGGTTCTATATGTTCACATTCCATGACTCTTCAAAGCTGAGTTTTCACACATTGATGGCTGCTCATTACCTCCTTTAATTGCTGATCACTTTTCAACAAAAGTTGCCAATTAATTGAGCTTGTTTAAGTCCATTAACCGAACCTAGCTGCTGTCATGCATCTTTCCAAGCTTCTAAGTTCATTGCTCATTCTAGAAGATGACCATTGGAGCTCCATTCAGCCGAATTTAGTTAAGCACATTAAAGGAATTCATTTGCTTAATTCTTAAGCATTCATATGACTATTCGGCTAGCCTAGTCTTTGTCTATAAATAGTTGTTAAATTCAATTTGTAAAGGACTTTTTGACATTTTAAGTAACGAATTGCTGCCAAATTTGTGAGGCATTTTCTCTCAAATTTCGTTCGAGACCCGTAAGACTTATCTAGCTTCTAGTGGCGTCTTTCCGAGTCTTTCTGATGCGATTCGACCCGGGTTAATCGAGTCGTTTCACGTAATTGCCCGATCGTCGACGAGGAATAGTTGAGTTATCGGAAATAGGATGAAATAAGGCTAAAGATGCGGAAGCTTTCAAATGGTTTTAAAGGTTGGCTAAGGATAAAATAATAAAGATAAAATATAAGATATTCGGTGAGAATGGATAAATGAGCTTAAACACGAAATGATTCAACACTAAAAAGTGTCACCCGATTTCTATTCGGTTCAAGGTGGTGGGATTATGGAATTGTAGAAGGTTGAACGCCACACCAAAGCAAGGTGATAAGTTCAAAAGAGAACGATAGACGCCCACCAAAGACGCTAGATAAGTCGATCGAAACTCGCATTTAATTTAGAGAGGAGAAAACTCACTCTTTGAACAAAGTTCATTCAAATGATCAAAAGTCAAAAGTCCTTTTACAATGAAAATGAACAACTATTTATAGTGTTCAGCTAGGTAGCCGAATGGCCAAAACAAAGACTTAATGTCTAAGTAATTAATTAGGCTAGAAAATGCTAGAAAATTTTTGGAAATAAAAACTAAATTGCTGGAGCTAAATTCAGCTGAATTTGAAGCTCAAGGGACGATTTCTAGAAGAGCAAATGCACTTGGAGAAATGGCAGCAGCTAGGTTCAGCCAATTGAGCTTAAATGAGCTCATTAAAATGTAATTCTTGGCTGAAAAGATACCAGCATTAAAGGTGAACGTGAACAGCCTTGAAGGTGTGAAAAAGGAGTTGGAAAAGTCTTTGAAAGTGTGAACAATGATCAGCCAAATGGTCCTTGGTGTGAACTCCAAATGTGAACGCATAGGTGTTGTTTTGGGAAGTGCATCGGCCAGCTTTTGGAGAATGAATTTAGTTGCTCTTCTTGGCTGAATAAACACCTTGAATTATCATAAAATGAGCCATATCCATGAATCCAACCATTCATGTATTCAGCCATTCATGTATACTCCCATACGTTGTATTTGAACCATTCATGCACTTGGACTTTAATGCTCCTTCATGCATTCAGCCATCCTACAAAAAAAAACATGAACTAAATTAAGTGAAAATGTATATTTGGCTGAACTAAATGGTATTAAGACAAATTAAATATAATCCAGCCACCTAATTAAATTCGGCTAACACAACATAATTATAACATGTAATAAGCTGACAAGTAATTAAGAGCTGTAACTAAATTAACTAATTAACTTAAATAATTAATTTATTCCAGCAAATAAAATTAATTTAGCTAAAGAGCTAATAATGAGCTGAATTGAATTTAAACCAAGCTCAAACGAGCTGAATTAAGCTCATGTGAGCTAAAATAAAATTCGGTGAGCTGAACCAAGCTAAATGGAGCTTGAGGAGCTGAATTCAAGCTGAAATCAAGGGCGTCCTTGGCTAGGGTCGTATCATTTTCTTTCGAACTTATCACTCCCGAACCCGAGTGTGGCATTCACCATTGATACCTTTGGTTCATACTTTCCTAAGTATTGGGTCAAGGTCCTTATCACCCCAATTCCAATTCATGTAGGTCCTATAAGTTTCGGGTCGACACTCTTTTTAGTGTTGGTTCTTTCTTGACCTTTTTGAACCATTACCATTTCGTACCAAATCCCATACCATTTCGTACCATTTTTCCGAATACCAAATCACACCAAAACTAAAGACCATTCTTGAATTATTCCTAAACCGAACTCAACCAACCTAATCATACCATTTAGACTTAAACCAAATTCCACAACCTACTTTGAACGAACCTACCTTACCTCTTTGAACTTAATTACATTTTCTCTTCTTCTTTTCTAATACACTTCTACGTTTACGATCGGGAACTAAACGACTCGGGTTCAACTACTAAACCGAGATCATATCAAAACATGACTTCACCTTTAAACTTGTCAACGCAAAAATTTGTTTTGGAAAAGCTCATCTCACGACCATTTGAGATTACAACACTAATCGATGAAGGAAAATCAACCACTTTTTGGCATGGAGCTTTTACAAAGATGAAGTTTTTGACATTATGTTTATCCACATTCAAGGAAGATAATGGAAATTCAAGTGCTAGGTGTTCCTTACCTAACTTACCTTCGGGCTCATGTGGTTCAATTTCAACTTCATCCTTACCCTTTTCGGTCAGGCAAAAACGTCGCTCGTCAGGAAGATATTGAAGTTGATATTCGTCATAGAAATTTGTCGGAACCTGAAAAGAAGGAACAGAACAAAAACAAACATCTCCGGGGTTAGTTAAAATTTTCCTCTCTTTTTCTTGTTCTCGCTCACCATCTTCCTTTTTCTCTCATTTCTTTTTCAACATCGTTTTCCTTTTCAATTTTTTTCTCAATCTCAATCTCAAATTCTTTTTTCTTTTTCTCACTCTCATTTTCATTTTCATTTATTTCTTTTTCTTTTTCTCTCATTTCTTTTTTTCTTCTCTCAATTTCATTCAAGATTCGTTCATTTTCTCGCATCAACATCTCTTGCCTTTCTTTTCTTCTATTTTCTTTTTGTCTTGTTCTTTCATTACAAGAAGATGATAACTTATAAGAATCATAACGACAAGCTTCTCGTTGGAAAGAAATGGCAGATTCATCATGCAAGTCACGATCATCTCTTTGTGAATAACCCTCCGTGGGAAAATATCTCGATGCATAAGAAACTCGTTCATCTCTTCTCGAATAATCATGGAATGTGTGCTTTCGAAATGATCTTGTCTCTGTCTCTTGATGCGGTGAATTTGGCTTCCGTCGGAATCTTTCCTCCACTCGATCCAATCGATCATGCAATTTATCAAATTTAGATTTCACCATTCTACGCATCTCTTGCATCAAATATTGGAATTCTGATTCGGAAAATTCTTCTTGAGACATTTTTTTTGCTAAAAGAGAAAAAAATGATTAAAATACAATAGAAAATAAATACCTCACCACAAAAAAAATCTCACGTTTCACTCACAAAGAAAATTCACACAATTTGGCTTTTCTTCTCTCGAATGAACTCACACTCTCTTGCCTTTTATCACTCGATTTTTGCCTCTCGAAGTTCTTCGCAAACTAAGTCGACAAATCAATACCGTTTGGCGTCGGCTTACAAAATTGATTTGGCTTGGTGGGTAATGATGTCAGAAATGGTAGGCTATCAAACAAAATAGAAATGGTTAAGTGTGGCTGGAAATAATTTGAATACTATGGCAGCAACTTCACCTTCACAATTCGGCAATAATGAATTTTGTCACACTTGTTTTTTTTTAAATAATTTTGAATTTTTTTCTTTGTTTTTTTTCCAATACTGAATACAAAAAGGAAAAATAAATTGAATACAAACTTTTTTTTTGAATTTTTTTTCGAATTTTTTTTGAATTTTTTTGATTTTTTTTACAATCTCGAAATACCGAAGACGATGATTCTTACTCCGATTCAGCTAACTCTGATACCAAATGATGCGGCCCGGCCTCGTTGATTAAACCGAGTCATTGATGTGCCCGATCGTGAATTGGAGTAATATTAAGGTTTGTCAAAAATAGGTTAAGAAACAAGAGACAAAGGCTTGAATTAGTTCAAAAAGGGGTGATGGTGATGTGAGCTTGCCTACGAACCAAATGGAGAACGAACAAGAAGCCATCAAGCTGCCCATTGGTCCAATAACGCGAGCTAGAGCTAAACGATTCAAAGATGCTATTTTAGCAATGGTGGAACGGGTTGAGGAAAATGATAGCAAGGAGTTTAAAAGCAGTGAACATATTCAACTTCTTTGAAGCTGAATTTCGTTCTAGCTAATTAATTTGATGCTGGAATTTAGACCATTTAAATAAACATTTAAATAAGTTTCATTACAGCTTTTAAATATGTCTTAATTAATTTAAGTGTTTAATATGTCTTGATTTAGTTAAATTAAAGATGTCTTGATGTCATTTAGTTTGTCTAAATTATTACATGTTTTAAATTTGTCTAGCCGAATTTATGTGTTATGATTTGTTAATATTTAAGTTGTCTCAATGTTATTTAGGATGTTCACATTATACTTTAATTTAGTTCAGCTGAATTTGCTTGAAATTAATTAAGTTCATGTGTGTTTTTAGGTGCAGCCGAATTTGAAGATGAATTGGGCAGATTCATGCATGGAGATTCAATGAATTTGAAGATGCATGTGCAGCTGATTTAATGCATTAAAGCTGATTAATTTTTGGAGTTTTTTCAAGGCAACTATTCGGCCAAAGTGACCAAGCTTTTCATCCTTTCAAGATTGGCCGATTCTCTTCTCAAGGAAGTATAAAGGCTGTTCACACTATGGCTGATCGGTTCAGCCATGTTCACACCTCATGGCCTTTCAAAACCATCCGTTCACACTTCTAAATGGCTGTTCAAATTGCCAATTAATGCTGGTAATTTTTCAGCAATAGTTGCTTCATGAATGACCCCATTATGTTCATTGACCGAACCTAGCCTATTCATGCACATCCAAGATGTTCAAGGTGCATTTGCCCATCTAGAAGATGACCATTGGAGCTCTCATTCAGCCGAATCTACATGGGCTAATAATTTTGCATTCATGCTAAATTTTAGTTCATTGTTTACTTAGAAACTAAGTCTTGAATTTGTCCATTCGGTTACTAGTAGAAAGGCTATAAATAGTTGTTGAATTTCTTGTAAAAGGACTTTGGACGAATTTTTGAATGAAATATCATTTTAGTGAGGCAATTCACTCTCTTTATTCTTCAAAGCTCAATTGACTTATCTTTACGAGTGGCGTCAATCTGACTTTGTTTCGAACTTATCACCATAAGGTGTGGCGTTCCAACTATACCGAAGGTTCCTATTTTGCTAAATAGAGGGTCTCGGTTTTATCTACCATTTCTTTCCTTTTCTTTGAAACCTTTAAGCCCGGGTCCTTATTTGCTAATAAGGGTTCGTTCTTGTTTCATTGGAAACCACTTATCCCCATTTTGCTTCCTAAACCATTTAAAACCAATATAACTCATCTTATTGAATTTGAACTAAATCGACACTACCTAAATTCGATCGGGAACATAATACGACTCGTCACATCATCCGAATCGAGCTCGTATCAGTAAGTCAGCTATATATCATGTCAAGATAATGTGTAAATATGAAATGCCTAGTTATGTACTCCGAAACCAACATTTGTAATATATTTTCTCGAGGGTCGTCTTTTAATTTTTTGTTTTTTGTTACCTTGCTTGAAGACAAACAACGACTTAACTGTGGGGGAGTTTGATCTGTTGTAATTCAGTGTAGCAGATTAAACTAGTTTTCGCACTTGAGGAGCTTGAATACAAGCACTTTTATTATGTTTTAATTAAGTTTTCATAGTTTCGTTGACATTCAATAAAAAGTGTAATTTGAGTCTTTTATCAACCTTAAGGGCCGAATGAGGCCTAAAGGTGAGCTAATATACTTAGTGAGTGTGCAAAAGACCATCAGAGGGTGTACAAACTCAATAATGGTTGTTGTGTTGCAACACAGGGAGTTTGATGTCGCAACATAGGGAGCAAAGTACAAGAATTCCGAAACTGCCTTTGCTGTCATGACACAACCAAAGGATGTCACGACACACCCCTAAAACCACCTAGAGGCTGAGCATACTACCTTCGATGTTGTGACACAGACATTAGGGTGTCGCGACATTAGTGCTATATGAGAAATACTTATGAGCCAGGGGCATTTTGGTTTGCACAATCAAACATTTAATATGAGAGCGCCAATTGACCTAGGGTTGAGGATGACAACAACCTTAAACTATAAATAGGCTCATTTAACACTTGTTATAGACAGCTTTCAGACTTTAGAACTTTCTTTATAATTTCAATTTCAATTTTTTCCCTTTTCTTAGGCTTTTAGGTTACTTCTCGTTTTTATCTTTGTGTTTGTCGGGAGATCTGACTTGTAGACTCGATCAAATCTTTGTGGTTTCTGCATTTCATTCAAGTACAATTCAGGATTCTCTAAACATTTTCTCTTGATTTATTATTCATGTTTATCTTCTATATTGTGTTTATGAAATCCATGAGGAATTAATCCTCTTATAGGGGATTAGTGAGCAGAGGTTTGACTAATTAATTGTTGTGTAGGGATTCTTATCAAATCAACATTTGGGAGAGGAAGAACTTAAACCCTAGGCTTGATGACCCTAAGAAGTCATTTAGGTGGGAATTAACCCAAAATTGGTATGGTCTATCCGTGAATAACTTAGCCTTAAACCGGTTTGAACTTTATGGTCGAGAGATAAGTAGTTTCTACCGACTCGCTAGTTTAGTGGAAGATTGAGAGATCCTACTAGGGTGACGACTATCTAATTGAATAGAAACCTAAAGCGACAGTTAAGTATGATTACCAAAGCAAGATAATCAGTCATGCTTAGATCTGATTCAGTTTACATCTTTCATTTCCCCTAATCTCTTTATTTCTATTATTTTCTTTATTATTATTAAAACCCCAAAAATCTCTCTTTATGTTTATTTATGATATAATTTATTTAAAGTACTAATTAGATCTATTTGTTTTTAGATTAGAATTAATTTAGTACTTGCCTCCTTTAGGTAAAATCCTTGGAGTACTAATTACTTCGTTGCAACTATATTACAACCTAACCCGTATACTTGTGGATATCGCTTATTTTATATCTTTTGTGTAGGTTTCTTTATTTGGATGTTGGTATGTCCGAAGGCGGTCACCTTAATATCAAAACCTTGAACCTAAACGAGTCTATCACTTAATCTTTCTTGGTCCCATTCTTTAAAATGCCCTGTGTAATAGACGTCGGGCCATGGACATTAAGGGCCAGGTAGAGGCATCATGGTGGCTTTGTGTGTGATAAAAGAAAATGAAGGTATTACGTGAATTAGTTTGTTAAACAAAAAAAAGGTGAACGAAAGAATGCAAAATAAAGAAAAAAAAGCGCTAAATCAAAATTAAGCTAAAAAATGAAAACCTTTCGGTTCACTATTACAAAATTTTGTACGTACTAATATCGTGTAATACCTTCTAACATTTTGAGAGAAATAAGGTAGGTGAGGGAAGGAGAAATAAGGAGGAGAACTCAAGAATTAATTGGGAATGAGTAGGGAACAATGTCATGTGCTTACCATTTCTATTGCTTGAACCTTTTTTGAGTATCTATTTTTTGTATTCCAAATCATCTTAAGCCTCAGAACGCTACAAGCCTAGAAGACCTTTGGGACCCAAATAAGTCACCTACACAATAATTCTTGAATAGCTTGCATTTGTTTGAACGAATATGACCAATTATTTTTAAATATCCATGAGTGATCCGCATAATTTATTTTGATAGATAACAATTGTACATATGTGCATTTCCATTGCCTCCACATCATTTGGCATTTTAACTTAGTGAACTAATTATGTTTACATTAGGAATAAACAAGTTAGCTAGATATTACTCTTAAGTTGCATGAGAGGTAATTCTTGTATGAGTTCTATGTTTTACCGCTATATGACTTAATTGTCTGATTTAATCCAAAAATTGTCTTTTCTTGTGGGGGAGTTTGATTTGCCATAATTTGATATGACAAATTAGGCTTTTCTGATATACTTAAGGAGCTTGTTCTGAAGCAAAGTAGTATATTTTTCGTAGTTTTTTGTAATTTTTGGATTTTAAGTTAATAAGTGTAAATGTCTCATTTTTACTCATTTTGTGACCAATTTGGCCGATAGTGCCATTGGGGGGCCTAACATGTGGTTGAGTGGTGTAGGGATGTGTTGGAGGTTGAAAATGAGAAAAAACGACACCAAAAGAAAGGGCATCGCGATATGCAAACCTTGGAATCGTGATACCACCAACAAACTTGAAGATTGGAGACCACCCTTCAGTGGTATCAAGATATCCACTTTGGGTATCACAATATCCACTCTTACAGAAGACGTCCAAGTTCGAAACTAACTTGCGTATCGCAATTCTGATATCGTGAGGGGACAAAGCTGGACAAAAAAAGTAGTCATTATCCATCCAATGTACCAATCACACATGGCCTGTGTAGGGGCAATTTTGAAAATGAAATTTCATCAGCATTCAACCTAAAACAACCAATTTTGGTTGAGGAGACACACATTAGTTTAGTTTTTACCTTTAGTTTCTCTAGGTTTTCTCTTAGTTTTTCTGTAACTTTTATCAATTTTTTATTCTCTTCTCCTTTCTTAGTTTTAGAGTTTATTTTTCTGCACTTCCTTCTTTTTCTTAGTGTTAGTTAAGTTAGGTATCATTGTAGCTTAGGTTTATTTGCACTTTCAATCCTTGTACCTTGGTTGTAAGATACTTCTAGGTTTAGATTTTCTTGTTGAATGCCTTTAGTTTCATGTTCTTTAAGTTTTCTTGCATAAAAATCTAAACTTTTATATTTTCTTAAGCTTTACTTTAATGGTTTACTTGCTTTTCATTTCCATGTCCCTTAGCTTTATTCTCAGCATGAGTAGCTAAACTTTAAAGGGGGTTGGTTGATGGAGATATGGATAAGTTGATTTTTTAGACAAGGGACTAAATCATAATAAATTGGATTAAATCGAATAGACCTAAAAACTTAGGAATCCACGCCCCTAAGGGAATATCTAGACAAGTGAGATCAAGAGTTAATATTTTTGTGTACCAATTCATTAGTCCCAAATTAAATAGTGAGATCGAGAGATAAACCAGATTAATTTATCTAAGTTGATAAAATTTAGATTCGGAGATAAAATTGAGCCACTTAGTAATTTAAGCGATTTAAGTCCCTTATTTGAAGGCCAGTGAACCACATCAAAGTCAACCAACCACTATTAGTCATTCATTGGTTAATCTCATAGTTTTGTGCTCTTTATAATTTGGTCCCTAGATTAGCATATTTAATTTTCTCGCAAAACTTTCTTGTTATGATTTTTCGTATTATAAAATCATACTAGTAGTCGCTTAGACTCTATAGGGTACACTATTTATAATTCAATTTTTATCTCCTTTGGGTTCATCCCATTGGAATACTTCGTGTTCCATCGGAACTATAAATATTACAACTGACCTGTATGCTTGCAGTAAAACCGCACTTTAAATTTTCTTTATACAATTGGTTGTTTTATGTGCACGCAATAACCGTCGTCACGGTGTCACTCCATAGAGTCGATAGACCATTGTCACGATGTCACTATAGCGAGCCAATAGATAACCATTCCACAATGCCGCCAAACTCTTTTCTATCCCCTTATCAATCCATCCATTCCTCTATTCTGAGAATTATTTCTATCTTCTTCTACCTTGTCAAGGTAATTCCCTCCATACTCTGCATATAATATGAACATGCATTTCATACATAACATTCCAAATATCATTACACTAAGGAGTACGCCACACTTTGATACAACAATACACCGTCCTATCATACAAAACATACTTGTAGACTTTCATGAATTCATACAACCTTAAACATGCATGTCATGCTCATTCATCGTACTCATGTACTACCATAAATTTAAAAAAAACTAAGAGCAGATGTAAACTCAGATCACACAAGCAACACTCATCCATCAATCATCCAAAACTAGAGTACAAAAACTCACCTTGAATTCTTTGCCACGCCAGCTTAGCTTGTCCAAAGAATAGAGCCTCTATCATCTTGCCAGCTAAGCAAGACAACCATATATCAGTTAAATTTAAGGCATTCAAACCTTAAAACCCAGAATTCAATATCATTCAAAGTTTCCCAGAGGTTTCAAAAATCCTTACTCCCCTTTTCTTAATCGACAATACAAAAAGATATAAAGGCTTATTCGTTCCTCAAATTCTTTATTCCCTAACCTCTATCCTCATGATCACTAACCCATGCAGTGTTTTCCTCAATTTTCTCTCCTCTAGGGCAACTAGATAAGAAGATAGAGAATGAAGGAAAGTAAAACAGAAATGAGGAGAGTTCTACCTTTTGGAAAAATCCTCCACTCACATATATATAACTGTTCTTACACACAGTTCAAGGTCCCAAGTAACCATCCATCAACAATCATTTTATCTCCCACTAAGGAACCAACCAGTTCCAACTTAACCAAACCAGAAATAGATTTCAACTAATTACCAACCAGCCAAAAATTTTCCAAGCTTTTTAGTAAAGTCCTCCAACTCACTACTTTATTCAATTAACTCCCGATGCTTCTCTAGATTCGGGACCTCAAAAAAATTCGGGTGTGACAAAGAGATTATTGTTGGATCTAGTACCCTAAGTGTAGAATTTCTTCAATATACACTTGTAATTTTTTTGAATAGATTGGATAATAAAACAAATTCATCGATTACATTAATATATATTATATAATTGTCCTCATATGGTTTTTACACACAAAGAAAAATGAAACAAAATGTTGCTCATTGGTTGTTTAAATGTTTAACTAATAATAAGCGGTACTACGTGGTCGGATCATAGTGCTAAAAGATATCTTGAATTAGTAGACGAACCTAAATATGTCCTTATTTTAATCGAAAATAAGCAAACCGATTGGGGAGATGCCATCTATCAAGTCCAATTAAGGAGATGCCTTGTCTTGGACATCAGAGCGGATGACTCCTAGAAGATAGAGACATAGATGTGATTGACTAGACTGACAGTACATCGGACAGGACCTGTAACACCCTCAAACTGATCTGATTGATCGAATCCAGATCTTGGGTATTACCACACTAATACAGAAAAAACTTAATTTACTTATACAAATTTAAATTAATTACAATTTACATAATTACAAAGTTTTGAAACTAAGATACATGATTACATATACAACTTCAACACGTATAATAGGTTACAATGATACTTATATAAAGATTCTAATCCATTACAGATGGCTCAAACTAGGTGTTTCCAAGTGACATTTCAGACCTTGAACAAACCGCTAAACTCGCTCTGTATGCATAATAACCCGATACGCCACTTCAAGGCATAGTCCTGGCATCGTCCCTCCTAGCGCAGACCCACATCATATTGCCTATAACATAACACACACGGATAAGTTCATAAGAACTTAGTGAGGAAAACATCATTTACCTGAGTCATATTTGCACATTGCAGCTGATAGTTTAGATAGACGATCCCGTTGTTCTTAACTTTCAACTTTGTCTCTGGCGAATACTTCCTCAAGTTCCACTCATTTATACTCATTTGTTATTATACCTTACTCGGAAACTATTTCCTTTTCTTATCAAAACATCCTCGACACGTCACCTACATCCTTAAATCTTTGAGCCTTCACCTCATCACGATTCAAGAAGAAACACATACACAGATAACTGATACTTCCTTCAACACCAAATTTAATGTCCTAAATGAAAATACGTTTTCAATTTTAATCCATTACTTCTCTATCTCTCTTTATTTCATTATTTCTGAATGACCCTTAGTCTTGTACCATACTTTACCATATAGTCCATAGATGTAGATTGCCCCTTACTGATTCCACTAATTTTTTTTGGAAGCCAAACAGAACTCCCCACTAGGGAAATTCATTAGAACACACTATGAAGACCTTATCATAGTATGCCACAAGGATCATCCTTCAAAGTTCTTTTCTAAGAACCTTAATAAGACATACCAAAAGGGCTGTCCATCCGGGTACGCCACAAAGGCTATACTTGCAGGGTTCGCTGTAGATGTTATTACTTCATAATATGCCACAAAGGCGTTTCTTTCATGATTCACCACAAAGGCAATTCTTTCATGATATGCCCCAAAGGCAATTCTTTCATGACTCGCCACAAAGACATTTCTTTCATGATTCACCACAAAGGCAATT
The DNA here is from genome assembly GCF_025698545.1 of Gossypium raimondii. Taxonomy (NCBI): domain Eukaryota; kingdom Viridiplantae; phylum Streptophyta; class Magnoliopsida; order Malvales; family Malvaceae; genus Gossypium; species Gossypium raimondii. The sequence goes on along the minus strand of NC_068566.1, from coordinate 26,334,284 downwards.
CTTTCATGATTCACCACAAAGGCATTTCTTTCATGATTCACTACAAAGGCATTTCTTTCATGATTCACCATAGAGGCAATTCTTTCATCACGTGTTTACGATATGAATTTGCCTATACTCACGCTATGTGAGGTTTGCCCATTATCATCATGGGACATGCAGAGAACCCCATTGGGTGATCATCGTACTTTAATTCCTTTCAGAAGGTGCCATGGCCATGGGCTTTCCTTTCAGAGTTCATGTTTAAAGTCCTTACAGACTCCTTTTAACAACACTACGATGAACAGACATAGACTCACTTGACAGACCCATCATGCATTGATACAATCCTCATTCACCATTTAGATCACTAACGTACTCTTAACAGAACATACATCATAGATTACATCTAAGACACACATATACAATTAGACTCCCCATCACGTTACTTGAATCATCAAGTCTATACCAGATGTACTTACCATCCTCAACAAACATATAACCATAGATATCCTTAAGTGGTCTTTTATATAGTCACAGACATATCATACTATAACTTTCAAGATCTCGACATCACCTTTTTAACTAGTTTTCTATAGATCTTCTAGTATAAATAGTACACATACAATAGTCAACATTGAGACTGACCTGGCAACCAAAGATAGCAGCTTGAACTCCAGATCCAACAAGAAACTGCAGCAACCACTGCTTATTAAATTTGAGAACACAATTAAAATTCATTTGTAACCTTTACTATCACCTCAAACCGAAACAACCCTCAATAAAGCCTTCCTTTTTTATTTTACTACTCATGTACTTTTTCAGACCTAATCTTTCATAACTTTAACATGCAAAGTCGCAATACGTACCTTGACATGGAGTAGTGAAAAACAAAGATCCAGATTTACAACTCCAACTTAAAAGAGAAGGAAATACTTTTAGGTTCTTCCAGCCTTCGTTAAAATTAATTTTTGAAGAAAGAATAAAAAATCTCCCCTTTCTATACCTTTAATATCCACATATTTAACGTAAGTCCTTATTGGAACTTGACACGTGTCATAGTGTTCAGGACTACCTTTATAAATGGTTTACAACTGTAGAGAGAACCTAACTAAAATCTAATAAAATTATATACTTGGTTTTTTCGATTCTATCCATTTCTAACCAAATCATTTTTAACGTAACTAGCACCGTAACTCAATGAACCGGGAGTACAATACCTTCGATGATAACCCCTACTTATAAGGCTCTCAACATTCTTACCAATATCTTCTTCTTTATTACTTAATACGTTCTAAGAAAAATAATATTATAATATTTGTTATGCGCTCGATCTATACGCCAAAAAAACAATTGGGCGGATAGGCTATGTTGCACAAATTACTCTCAACCTACTTGCCAGAACTTAGAACCCGCCAAAATTGCTTGTTACAGGACCCAAGAAAAATAGATACTGAATATTTTTATGGATTTATTAACTTGTGACATTCATAGTGTGGTGTACCTAATTCTTGAGTGGATGGCAGACTATATATGCATGAGTCGTACACTTTGATGTAAGTAAAAACATGAGTTCAAATAGATAAGGAACCGAAAATGGTGCTTTGGGTGTATGACTTCTGTAATATGTATTGTCATTATTAGCAGTGGAATTCATAGCCCAAAACATGGGCAAACGATATCCTCTCATTGGCATTACATGGTTGATGAAAGGTAAACATGGCCACAGGTTTTTCCTATTTGTGATGGATGACTTGATCACTAATTGATATTGATTGATTTTTCTTGAAGGAATACGTAATTGTTACCATGAGCTAAAATAGGATCATATTAGGAGAACGGATCTTATCCCAAAGAGATCGAAGATAACCTATGAGGGTAACATATTAATGGCAAGTTCATTGGATGAACACTAAGTAGTTGCTTTCGTTATGACATGTCGTTTGGGAGAGCTCAATCATGATACTGTAGTGGAATGACTTCGCGACTAAACGAGTTTATAATTAATAGGAAATAATTTGGAACTTAATTACAAATCATTTGAGCCTCAACCTCATATGTCCAATTGGTCCCTCCGCTAACTCGTTGAAACCAGAAATGAATTGCGTGTTTGAATAAAAATGAATGGAATGAGTAGAAAAAGAAAAGTGTGAAAATTAATGAATGATTATGATTTTCTCCGAAATGGAGAAATGAAATAATTTAGAAATGAATGTAGGTTTCCAAAAATGGAAATGGAAATGAAAATGGAAATTCGCAATCCTATATAGGATTACTTAAAAATGATAGAAGAATAAGTATATGTTTTTTGACTGTTTTAAAGCCCGAAATTGAAAATAATCATTCTATCATAGTGAACATGTTGAGTTGTGAAATATTAAACGAATTTTCTCGAAGGCAAAATCATCAAAGTTTTACTGGAGTAAAATTGGGATGAGAAAATTATTTAATATATAAATATTAAAGTTTATTTTGGGAAATAGAAAAAAACTGAATCGGGTTGGATATATTACAGAGTACTGAGTCAAAATGGCCCAGGAAGCACTTGTAATTGGACCCAATGTGAGAGAGGCCCAAAACCCCTCATATAACATGAAGGGGACAGCAACCCTAGTAGAAATACAAGGGTGAGTCGGTCACCCCTCTTCTACTCTAAGTAGGATATTGTTTTTCTATTTAAAATAAACCTCTACAACTCTATAAGGGTTCTACCTTCTCTTCCTATAAATAGATGGCACGAGTTATTAACACAACTTTTAAGAGGTTTTTATTCTGCCAAAAAATAGAGAGAGTTTATTCTCAACTTTTAAATATATTTTTCCAAATTAACAATTTTATCGATTTCTATTAAAGAAGAGAGAACTTTTGTTTTCACCCTAAAAAAAGAGAACTTTTTCTAATTATATGTTGCAATTCAATTGGTTCCAGCTCACACTCAAAGCAGTTTGTGGTACGAGAATAGTGAAGAAGAACATTTGGTTGAAAGTCTAAAAATATCAAAGATCCACTTATTCAAAAACACATGTACGAATTTGGTTAAGGTTTATTGCTATAAATATCACAAACGGGGTCGATTTTCAAATTTTTAAGTTTTCACTTTGTAGGAAAATCGTTTTCAAACCAGGTTTTTTCCAACAATTGGTATCAGGAGTCAGGTTGTGATAGCTATGTTTATAGTGTAAACCGAGACCAAATATCTCTCTTCATCTTGTTTGATTAATATTTGATAAGATGTGGCATTCTTGTAATTATTCACATGCTTAGGTGAATGTATGCAATATTTTATATTTGTTATATAATTATTATTTTTTTCCAAGATTGTGGTTCTTAGGAAATAGATTGTGGACTATCATCTCCATGTAGGATTAATTTTATTTATAGAATTCTTATGAGCTAGAAATAGACACAGGACATAAATGTAATGTTTCCAAAAGAAAGTCGAGGACGAGAAAAAGATAGAGCGATGGTGGTCTAAGACACAAGGAATGCCTTGTGATGAAAAATTATGTAATTTTTGTTTTTTATTTATTTTCTAGAAATAAAATCATGGAGACATTGGCTGACAATTGTATTTTATTACACATCTCTTTATATATTTGTAACATCTCGAAATAGGGCCTAATCGGAACAGTGGTTACAAAACCACAAATCCGAGATAAAAAAGTTTATTATGATTAATTTTTATGATTTACAGATTTCTTCGATGCATGTGTTAGAATACTGATAAGAAATTTCAGCGATTGCATGTCTGAATTGCATATTAGGGTTTAATTGCAAAAGCGAGTAAATATAAGCTTTGGATGATAAAGGATTTAATTGAAGTGCATAATTGAAGTAGAGGTCCTTAAATGGGAATTAGACCATTAGATTTTAATGGACAAAAATGGGCATGCATAGATAAAAATAACTAAAGTTTTAATAAAGGGCATTTTAGTTATTTGGTAATAAAAAGAATTAAAAGGGAAAAAGATGGCAAAATGTGCTCATCTTCTTCCATAAGGGCCAAAACTTCAAGGGACACCATATCTAGGGTATCTTCACTTTCTCAAGCTCATAGTAAGTGCATCCAAGCCCCGTTTTTAATATTTTTTACGTTTTTGAAGTCCTCGTAACTCGGTTTAGCTTATTCTACCATTAAATTCATGTTAAGGTTCATATTTGGAAAAATACTCATAGGTGAAATGTGTTTATTTTGATGTTTTATGGTAGAATATAAAGCTTGAAATTATGTTAAATAACTTTTGCTAGGCGATTTTAAGTGAAAACGAGTAAAACGACATAATCGGTAAAAATACCTAATGTTCATAAGTAAATGTTAGAGTGGGAATTTGATGTTTCCATAGAAGGAAAAGATGTTCAGTATGTCATAAAACATAAGAATAAGGGATGAAGTTTAATTTTCAAGCTTTGGGGAAAAAGTGTAAATGTGCAAAAGTTTAGGGAAAAAATTATAATTATGCCAAAGTTCGAGTCAAGGACTGTTTTGATGAATTTGAGTATTAAATAAGCTAAATTTTCTATTATAGATCAAGAGGAACGAAATCCGGAGTTAGACTAGGGAGAGAAAAAGGTTGAGGACTAAGTTGCTAGATTTGATCGTATGTTGTACCGAAGTAAGTTTACGGTAATAAATGCAATATTTAAATAATTGTTATTAATGTTATTTTCCAGCAATTATGTACTTATTTCATGAAATTATTTAATGTTGACTCAAGTATGAGATGATAGAGAATCAGTGTTAAAAAGTCTCATTGAAACATTAGGAATGTATAGGATACAAATGTCATGACATTAGAGGGATGAGATCCCATCTAAGACCATGTCTGGGACATGGCATTGGCATTATTGAGGTTATGAGAGGTCCCACATAAGACCATGTCTGGGACATGGGGTTAGTACCGAGATGAGAGATCTCCCATAAGACCATGTCTGGGACATGGCGTTGGTACCAAAGATAGTATAAATGAAATTAGAGAGTGAATGAGATATAGAATTAAAGCTTATCGAGTCTATTTTCACATTAAAGAAACGGTGTAGGCAAAGGAATTTTATATTTTGTAATATTTGAATTTTAGTGAGATAGGGTCAGAATGTTTTTTTGAAGTCCCCTGTTCTGACTTTAGAAAATTATTAAAAATTGTATAGAAATAATTATGAGTCATAATTTATATGTCTATATTCCTTGGTGAGTCTATTTTCAATATAAACATGAGGAAGCATCATATGAAGTCCGTACAATAAGATAATTGATTTTTAGTGAATAGAGGTTAGAACCGCCAGATAGTGAAATAGAGTAGACTTTAACGAAAAAATTGTACTATTTGGCTAACCCAAAAATTCTGAAATTTTTATGATAAGAAGATATATGAGTCTAGTTTTAGGGAAAATTTACAAATCTAAATTTTGAGTTTTGTAACTCGAGTTATAATTAAATTCGTGACTGTTACGCAAGTGGATAGTTTTATTGTAAGTAGTGAAATAAATTATTTTGATTTGTTTAAGTATTCAAAAAAATTTTAATGTTCTCGATTTGGACCCGAACCATTTTCGTTGCATGTTTTAGGGTCTCAAGGGTCCTTTTTAGGGACATATTGATTGAATATAAGCGAATTAATTTTAAAAGCAAATTTTTATCCTCTGAATTAGTAAGTTAAGTCAGGTAACGCCTCGTGCTCGACTCCGACAACGGTCTCGGGTAAAAGGTGTTACAATATTTTTTAATAATTATTTATGATATAATTGTGATATATATATATGTATGAGATGATCCACAGTTGATCTATCAAAGATAAGAAGTGTGAAAATGAGAAAATACATGTGTTGTATTGTTCCATTCACTTCTTTAGGTTATTCAATTACTCTGACAAGTGTGGTAATGAGAAGGTGCATGCCTAGGATTGGATCTAGAAAAGGAAGACTTAGTTTTTAAGTGGTCAAATACGACTCACCTCCCTTTCCTAGGAACCTACCTGGTGCTCGGGTCACATTTACTTCTTCAATTTTTCCCTAAATGAAAAATTGTGGAGAATCAAAATTGTTTGATTGGCTCTTGTGAATGAAGGAATGTGAATATTATTAAATTGTCATAGTATGTCATGATTACATGAGATAAGCATGCCATATAGTTTAGGAAAGAATGTCACATGTACTTGTCATGTATATATTGATGATACATGATTGAAACTGAAAATTAAAAACCTTGCATGTTTTTAAAACATTGAGTGGGAGAAGGTCCCTAAACAAGACCTATGGCCTTCTTTAATGGTCTCTTGTGATGGCATGAAATGGACCTGTCCCAAAGTAGACATTGTCATGTGGATTTCACTAAGGAGACTTCTTGAAAGTAAACAGAATTTTTTTTATGATCATATGATAGTTGGACTGGCCTCTATGGTAGGAATTATCATGCGATACATTAAGAAATTATGTATTTAAAGAGGACAACTAGTCACAACATGCTACTCGATGATATTGTCCCAAGATGACTCATTTATGGTGCATGATGCGATAAGTGTTGAGTTGATGGTTATACACTAAAGATCTTCTAGTTAAGTAACTCCCCATAGAGCTCTACTTTAGTTAAAATGATGACCAAACATTACACAATTATTAGTACATGCGAATGCGTAAAAGAATTAGGTTCATATACTAATTGGATGAAAATTCATGTTCTTACTAGTTGATCATGATCATCCTACGGTGGCTTGATTCAATAGGTGTGGGAATTATCATTGCAATGACTTACAAATATTTTCAAGGTTTAATGTAAGACACATGCCTCATCTTAATGCATATTGTAATGTTGCAAAATGTTTTTCAAACATTTGCTTAATACAAAGATATTAAAATATGAATGTTTTATTTTCAGTTTGAAAATGGCACCAACTCCTTTATTGAACATACTCACTGAAAACAAATTGAACGAAAATAACTATAAGAAATGGAAAAGGAACCTGATAACTATCCTTAGCAATGAGAAACTTAAAACAGTTCTTGATAATCAGTGCCTACCGACCACTCAAGCTGAGGCTAGAAAACGTTGGAAAAAGTCTGATGAGATAGGTCATTGCTATATGCAAGCAAGCATGACCAATACTCTATATAAGCAATTGGAGAGTTGTAAGACTGCTAAAGCAATTCTAGATAAGCTAGAAGACATGTTTGAAGGCCAAGCTATCTTGGCTCAATAGTTTGCCATAACTAGCTTGATGAATGCCCAACAAAAGCCTAACACTCTGGTCAAAGACCATATGACCACTCTTACGAGATACTTTGTCAAGGTTGCAGAGATGAGTCCAATCTAGACTAGAACACTCAAATTAAGACGGTGTTCAAAAGTTTGTCAATGGATTTTGCTGGTTTTAGGGCCGCTTATAACCTTAGCAACAAAAACTTGGCACTTACACAACTCATGAAGGAATTACAATCCTATGAGTTGATGTTGAACGACGGTCAGCCAGTCCAAAGAGCAAAAGCGAATATAGTCGTCACTTCTTCCTCAAAAGGGAAGGAAAAGCACACTAATAAAGGAAAGTTTAAAGTCTCTGGGCCATCAAAAGTTGAAAGGAAGAGAACCAGAAAGCCTAAATACTTATCTAAGTCTAAATGCTTCTTCTGCAGTAAGAAAAGACACTTTAAGGCAAATTGTAAAATGTGGAAGGAATACCTAGCTACCAAAGGTAAAGGTATGGAACTCTTGATGATAAAAGCTTATTTAGTTGAAGATTCAATAGAATACTGGGTCATTGATTCGGGAGCCACTAATCATGTTTGTATTTCTCTACAAGGGTTCAAGGAGACGAAAGATCTTAGAGATAAGAGCTTATCGTTGCGAACTGGGAACTAGAAAAGTGTGGCAGCTGAAGTAGTGGGAGATGTACATTTTTATTCTGATAATCTTAGGAAGATTATTTTAAAGATGTTTTATATGTACCAAGTTTCAAAAGAAACTTAATTTCCTTTGCGTGGTTATATAAAGACGACTTGACCGTGACTTTTACTAATGAAATTGTAATATTTAGAAATCAAAATATTATCTGTAATGGATGGATGTCAAATAATCTCTATTTTTTCAAACCAAAGATGTACACACTGTTTGAGACTGAAAACATCGGATTAAAGACTTAAAACTTCTCACTCTAATGAGGCGTACCTTTGGCATTTGATACTTGATCATATTAACCAAGAAAGAATCACTAGACTTGTGAAAGATGACATCTTAAGTTTGCTTAAAGAAGTTGATCTTCCACAATATGAATATTACTTGGAAGGTAAGATGACTAAGAAATCTTTTAATACAAAAGGAACGAGGGCCGAAAAACCCCTAAAACTTGTACACACTAACGTATGTTACCCTATTTGTGTTAGTGCAAGAGGTGGTTATGATTATTATGTAACCTTTATTGTTGACTATTCCAGATATGGGTATGTATACTTGATGCACTGCAAGAGTGAAACCTTTGATAAATTCAAAGCGTTTTGTGCGGAAGTGGATAAGCAACTAGTTTTACCCATAAAGGCACTTCGTTCTGATCGATGTTGGGAATATTTATCTTATGAGTTCTTAGGTTTACCCATAAAGATTCGCGGTGGCTCGCGGCAGTGGTCACAACAGTGATCGGCGGTGGTGGAAAAAGAAAAAGGAGGGAAAGGGTGGTGCTAAGGTGACTAAAAGGTATGACTGTGGTGGTGCTATGGTCGGTTGTGGAGGAGGAAAAACAAATACTAAAAGAAAATAGTGGTGGTTATTTTGTGAAATGAGAGAAAATTGATGAGAAAAGAAATGAAAAAGTGAAAGAATGGGAGTAATAGGGAGGTAGGTATGGCAACGGGTGGTGGAAGCTTGGTCAACTGTGACTAAGTTTAATGAACCACAACAAAAGGCAAGATATGAAGTTTTGGCAATGAAGGGAGACATGTAGTGAAAAAGGGATCATGTTACCTCAACATATGATAAGTTTGACTCATAAAGAGGGAAAGGAATCCTCCTAAACATGGTAACAATGGGGTGGACGACAAGCACATTATACTCATGAAAATTGTGTTAAAAAATTAAATAAAAAGATGAGAACAATGGGACTTGTACTTAGGACTTCTAGAATAGCTTAGAAGCACTTAACCACTTAACCACTTGACCACTTCACTTCCTTGTTTTAATTTCTACCACATTTATTTTAAAAACATAGTGTGACATTTGCTAAGGTTTGAGGCAAAATTGCACCACATAAAAAATAGTGTAAGGGAAGGGATTCAAACCGAAGTCATCATGGACAGCTCCACCACTACTCAACCACTATACTTGATATTTATTAATATCAATAGATCATCTAAAATAAATAAATAACTAAATAAAATTCGGGCGACCACTCTCTCAGTTCATTAACTCAATTTCTACTAACGCAGTTTTTGGGATGTGACAAATTCGCTTATCCGAAAACACAAGTATGAATTCAGTTAAGGTTTATTGCTATAAATATCACAAATCAGGTCATTTTTCAAAATTTTAATTTTCTGCTGTGCAAGAAAAACATTTTCAAATCAGATTTTTTCCAACAACTACATGCTTCATGATCTATCACTGGAGAATTTTTTCCAACAACAATTTTATGTGTTGTTCAAGGCAAGCATAAGCTGTGAAATATGAATGCACAAGTTTTACCTAAGAGAAATCAGTGACAAATTCTTAATTTTTGAAATAAAAATGGAAGTAACTTTATTACAGAACTCATTAAGTTCCTTATGAACTTACCATGTTTCTCTCTCTTATTTAAAGTATTATAAATTGTTGTTCGTAAGAAAAGCAAACTAAGCTAGAATCTTCAAAGTCTTGTGTGAGCATGTCACCCTTCATTTTGTAACATGTATAGATATCGAGGCAACTTGTAGCCTTAAACTTCTATTTTGCATATGGATAAGAACTCTTTAAATTTAGTTAAAATTGTAATTAGACGCATAAGGCTAAATTTACCGTTTTCTATAAAAAGTTTAATATTATCATAAGCTTGTTTACATATATATTGTGATTTCACGGTAATACACTATGGAACTGTGGTATGGTTATTAAATTATTTTGCATATGCTTATAGTTGAAATCCTGAAAGGTTGGTCGTTTCATCAGTTGGGTATTACACTCCGCTAGTAGATTCTAGATAGTTCGAGCAGTTGACCCAACGTCCAGCAAGCGACCCCCGACTTAGAAAAGTTTGTAAAGTTTTCTTTTATTAGTATATGGCATGTACCTAGTGTTTAAGTCAGTTTTGTATCAAAAAAGGTTGAATTTAAAACTTGATTGCTCGATGTTGTTTTAAAGTATCATTTTGGCATATTTTAGCTTGCATGTGATTGGCATATTGTTGTTTTGGTTGTAATTGAAATGTAAAGTATTATTACAGGTCTCCCAAACTTGTACCAAGTTGATTTTGATGGAAACAATATGTCACGTTGTGACGACATATCCCCAATGTCACAACGAGGAGCAACCTAGGATTCACATTGCGTTGACATGTATTCGAGGCCACGACTAGACCTACTTAGTATGTTGTGTCGCAATGAGGAACCCTCGACGTCATGACTTCAATTCGTTATTTTGAAAACTTTACAATTGGTTCTAATTCGACCTCGAGTTAACTTTAGAGTTTTTGTAAGCTCATATAAAACTCAAAAATGACTTTATATCGTATTATATGATTGTATTGGTTGAAATTAATCATTAATAGTATATATCGAATATAGTTTGACCGTAGTTGTTCTGTCAACAAATGTGATATCTCTTAACTCAGACCTAATGATAGAGTTGGATAATGGAGTGTTACGAAAATCAAAACTTTTTATATAATAGAAGCAAAATCTATCAAATAACAATAAGTATTAATTATATTTTATGATTTTTGAGATGCTACTTAAATAAAATGTATAAGTCGTCATTCTAATACATTTGTTTATAATGCTTAAAATTCTAAAATAGTAAGTATTAATTAAAGATGGTTACAAAATTTATTTTAATATTACCATGACTTTATCTAATTAAATTAATTTTCTTCTCTAAAAATTCAAATTAATTTTTAATTAATATTATTTTCTAATATCAATTTAGTAATATAATAAATAATAAAAATGGAGGTATCTACTTACACCAGTTCAAAATTTAAGTGGTTTTACATCATTTCATAACTTTTTATATTATTAATATTTTAACAATCTAACCGTTAAATTTATAAATATATTTGTATTTTTCATACATGTAAAATTTTTAATCGATCCAATGTTTCTATCATATCGGTCTAAAATATTGTATATATTAATATATATTTAACGATTGAAAGTTTCTTTTTACACAAAACAAATAGTTATAATTTTTTAATTTGTGCCAAACTTGACATGCATGATATATTTGAATGAAGTATAAAATGTGACTGCTGGATTGTTAAAATATTAATTGTATAAAAAAGTTAAGGGTGGGTCTAAAACTACTTTAATTTTACAATGGTCTAAGTGGATCCCTCCCCATATATTGATCCACTTACATCGGTGATACGGGGTTGCGCGCGGACCAAGATCGAGTTGCCAAGTCACGTGAAACTCCTACGAAAAACCCTAAACAATCAGATCTGAAACGAAAGAAAATTAAAAGATTAGAATTTTGAATTTCGGATCTGAAATAAAATCCCAAATCAAGAAAGAATCAAATTGAGAATAGAAATAAGTGTTAATAAGGGTTCTTGAAACCCTAAAGGAGATTGCGATTCTGCCCAATTGAACACCCAGATAGTTTTCCCCAAATTTCGACAATCTAATTTCTCCCAAAAAGAGTATGGATGAATCGGCAAAAACCCTAGAAATTGGGGATTTTTGGGCTAATTCCTTAAGATAGAAAAAGGCTGAAAACACAATAAGAACAGAAAATAAATTAGATAAAGTTCGGCACAAGCAGAAATAAAGAAAGAATTGACAGTAAGAAATTAAAAAATAAGTCCTAAGAAGCCTTGAAATCCCGAAAGATCTCACAACTCCCTTCAAACGGCTCTAATCTCCCCTCCAAAGAATATCAATGGCAAGAAGAAGGTTGAAGATGGCTCCCACAATCAAAAGATTGTTAAAACAACTTCTAAAGAAAGCTCAAGAGAGAATTCTTGGAGAAAACCTCAAAGAAAATTCTGCACTCAACAAATCTGAAATTTAATATATATTTGGGAAGTTGTTTACAAGGTGGCTAGCCATGCCTTTAAATAGGCCTTATAACTAGTCCTAATCTAATTAGAAAACTAAAATAAAAAAACTCCTAATTATTTTAATATGGAAATTCAGCCAAGGGTCTTTATTTGGGACTCGGGACCTGAATCTTTACATAAAAATTAAACTAAGTAAAAATAAATAAATAAATAAATAAAAATAAAACTTTACAACTTGGGCCACTTTGACAATTTGGCCTGATTTTCAACTAAGTATGGGTGGATTTCTTGATTGGGCTTGGAATCTTCTTATTGGGCCTTGCCTTTAAGAATTTGGGTTGGGCCTCTGTGACTCGTATCATTCCCCCCTTCCTCAAAAAGATCCGTCCTCGAATCTGAAAAATCAAATGGGGACAAGTCAGCCACATTGAAAGATGGACATGTTTTAAAGCATTCAATCCTCTCAAATTGTTTCCACAAACCATGAATAAATCGCGAGTAATAAATCAAATGGTAAACGTAATCATCACAAGTAGGTATTTGAAAAGGTTCACACGGTTCACAGAGTTGCACAATCATACCATGCATTAATTGACGGACTATAGATTCACTCACACATGCATCATAAAAATTATTAAAAACAATAATCTTTTTATCAACCATCAAAACAGATAGATCATCAATAAATAAAATAGGACAGGCAAGCATGTTTCGATCTAAGTGTTTTACAAAAATTAAATCATCAACATGATCTTTGTCACTATCCGAGGAGTACAAAGGTGTTTCAAAAGTTTCAAGCATCTTACCTTTATAATGAGAAGAATAAGGGTCGATTTTACCTTTTCCATTTAATACAAACCTTCGCTCATCAGGGGCATAGTGTAGTCGAAACTCCGTTGTTGAGTTAACCTTTGTCAAATGCAACTCAAACTTCATGTATAACCACAGAAACTATTTAAGGCACGAATATAAATTGAAAACAAATTTGGTAAATTTCGTTACCTTATTCAAAAACCAAGTATCAAAACAATAGAAAGTATTTGCACACAATAGATGATGCTTGATTTTCCAACAAAATATACCAAAATAGATTCCAGGCTTGATTTTGATTAGTCATGCCGAAGTGTAACAAAGATTTCATTAAACCAATCAAGTTAAACCATGAGGGTTTTCGCATACGTACCAACTTACATGCAAAACTTTTTTTATTCACCAAAATAGGTTTGCACAAATTCGCAGATTTTACACAAGGCAAATCAAGAGAATAACAACTCACGCTTCCTTTCTTAGTTCGTGGCAATCCTAGAATAAAATCCATGGATAAGTCTACCCATGGTGAAGTAGGAATCGGCAAAGGAGTGTAAAGGCCATGAGGCATTACCTTAGATTTTGCTTGTTTACATTTGATGCACTTAGAACTTACCTTTTCGACATCCACATAATCCTGCAAAAGACATTGAAACACACTAGGCAAATATCCATTAATGTTAGATAGAGATAAATAGTTTTGCCTAAACCTCACAAGGATACAAGGTTGTTTATTGAGTAGGGCTCTCCGCACATCTTTTTTTGTTGCAATCAATTTTTTCTCTCCAGTTTTGCCACTTGCGGATTCACTCACCTTTGGGCCATTTAAATTTTGACTTTTTTCACTACTAGCCTCTTTTCTCTCTGTCTTTTTATTTTCCTTTCTCCTCACCCCTCACAAAATTTCATCATTTTAATTGATCTTTATATACATCATTGGGATTTAAAGGAGCAAGAGTGAATTTTCGCCTTTAAACACAAGAGAGTATCTATTGAGCTTGCCTTGGTGTGTAACATCACGATCAAATTGCTAAGGCCGTCCAAGGAGCAAGTGTGCCACATGCATTGGGACCACATCACACCATACCTCATCCTCGTAATTCCCGAGCTTAAAAGTGATCAAGGACTGTTTTGTAACCTTAACTTCGAGCATTCATTAAGCCACTTGAAGGTGATACGGCTTAGGGTGCTCGATACAAGGTAACTTTAAGGAATCCACCAAATAACGCTAACTACATTTGAACAACTCCCACTATCAATCATAAGTGAACATAAGTTACCTTTTATAAAACACCTAGAATGGAAAATATTGGTCCTTTGGTTATCACAATCGTCTCCCACTTGGATGTTAAGGGTGCGGAGCATCTTATTATTATTTTTTGGACTACCGCAAAACAAACACTCAACACTCAAAAAGAAAAATTAGCAAACCTCACCGTTAATCACTCAAAAGAAAAATTCAAATTCTCAATGAGGTAGAATTCAATCTTGTGAGTTCTTTATCGGAGTTTATATCAACCAATTAGAGAGTGTGAACCAAACTACCAAAGAATCCTAATTTGCACTAGGATGCCAAAACCGACGAGACACCAATTGATTTGTATTGCACCGAGGAAGGATTGTGCACACGTTTAAATCCTACTAACACAAGAAACAAGAAGGTGTTAGATATTGTAAAGGAGAATAAAAGCAAACAAATGAAAACCTACAGCTAAGAATCAATAAAAATTGTTGAAAACAGAAAACCCGAAAAACTGCGGAGTAACTTGACAACTTCGTTCGAGGTGTTCCCGATCTCAAAAAATCACGAAATTAAATCTGGAATGTCTTCAAATATTGAATTTTTGATCTGGAAAATTTGGGCACCAAATTCAACCCGCTGAATATTTTTTTAATTTTTTATTGGATTTCGTCTTTTTTCGATTTTTTGACTTTTTCGACTTATTTTTTTGCGGGAAATATTTTTGTATATTCAATAACAGTGCCACAAATATGTATGTAAAATTTCAGATCAATCAGAAAACGTTTACCCACTCAAATGAATTTTTTTTTGAAAATTTTTCTGGGTAAAACTGCTGTTTGTAATTTAAAAAATAGAGATCAGTTTAGAAATCAACCAAGAACACCTAAAACGCCCAAAATCTGATACCAAATGATACGGGGGTTGCGCGCGGACCAAGATCGAGTTGCCAAGTCACGTGAAACTCCTACGAAAAACCCTAAACAATCAGATCTGAAACGAAACAGAAAATTAAAAGATTAGAATTTTGAATTTTCAGATCTGAAATAAAATCCCCAAATCAGCAAAGAATCAAATTGAGAATAGAAATAAGTGTTAATAAGGGTTCTTGAAACCCTAAAGGAGATTGCGATTCTGCCCAATTGAACACCCAGATAGTTTTCCCCAAATTTCGGCAATCTAATTTCTCCCAAAAAGAGTATGGATGAATCGGCAAAAACCCTAGAAATTGGGGATTTTTGGGCTAATTCCTTAAGATAGAAAAAGGCTGAAAACACAATAAGAACAGAAAATAAATTAGATAAAGATTCGGCACAAGCAGAAATAAAGAAAGAATTGACAGTAAGAAATTAAAAGATAAGTTCAACAAATCTGAAATTTAATATATATTTGAGAAGTTGTTTACAAGGTGGCTAGCCATGCCTTTAAATAGGCCTTATAACTAGTCCTAATCTAATTAGAAAACTAAAATAAAAAAACTCCTAATTATTTTAATATGGAAATTCAGCCAAGGGTCTTTATTTGGGACTCGACCTGAATATTTACATAAAATTAAACTAAGTAAAATAAATAAATAAATAAAAATAAAACTTTACAACTTGGGCCACTTTGACAATTTGGCCTGATTTTCAACTAAGTATGGGTGGATTTCTTGATTGGGCTTGGAATCTTCTTATTGGGCCTTGCCTTCAAGAATTTGGGTTGGGCCTCTGTGACTCGTATCAATCGGTGTAAAACTAAATTACACCTTTTCGTATATTATTTTGTAGATTAATATTTTAACGATCCAACCATTATATTTCATATTACATTCATTTAGATCATGCATGTAAAATCTGAAGTAAATTTAAAATTTACAACGTATGATAAGTATAGCTATATATTTATACAATGTTATAAATAGATAGAGTTATCGAATTGGTTTGAGAAATTACATGCATGATAAGTATACTTCTATTGATAAATTCAATGATTGGATCGTTAATTTTACATATGTGTAAGTAGATCCTTCCACTTATAAATTATAGAGATAAATATATAATAAATAACTACCACTAAAATAATGTCATTTAGCTTTTAAAAGCATGTCTTTTATGTTCATATCTCATAATAAATAACTACAGTTAAAATTATCCATTCATTTAAAAACACTTTTTAAAATTTATAGATCAATTTTAAAACTATACATTTAATTAATGTATAATGTTATACATGAACTATTATTTTGAGCAATTTTATATGTGAAATATATATTTGATCCAACTTTCACAAATCACTAGAACAATTATTTTTTTGTATAAATCACTAGTGTCCTCAATCATTTACAGTTTAACTATTATCCTAGTCGGACCGTGATAATATTAATGTAAAGCCCTTCCAACAATATTAACTCTAAGATTTAAACTTTGTTCAAATACTTAGGAACTAGTCCACTTCCACTTTTTCAACTACTTAACGATAATCACTAAAACATTTATTGATATAACACTATTTTACATTTAAATATTACATAGACAAATTATTATACTTAACTAATATAAAAAGAAAAGTAATACATTCAATTTTTTAAATGTGTATAATTACACCAAAAGAAAGTTAATATATCAAATTAAGTTAATCTTTAATTTTAATATTAATCACTTAATAAATGCTAATCTCAGAACAGGTGAATAAAGAAGTCATTAATTAAAAACCTTGGAAACAATTTTTTTCCAATCCAGACGTCAGTAGAGATGGTGGATTTGATTGTTATCTTCGCCTCTACCTTGGATCCAACGATAAGAAAGCAAAACCACGATCCAGGGCATTCACTACACAATAACAGCCAACTCCACATACAAATGGGATCCCAAACTGCTTACCAATTGCATAACATCAAAGCAGGTCCAAGCAAGCTAAGAGCTCCACATACAAATGGGATCCCAAATTGCTTACAAATTGCATAACATCAAAGCAGGTCCAAGCAAGCTAAGAGGATTAGAACTTGCAACAATAAGCTTAATATTGCTATAATGATCGCGTCTGGACTCAACCAATGCTTTATTCAGTAGTTATAAGTTTTATCATTGACCAAACACATCTTTTGGACAAGTAGTATACTCTTTTCACCCCCCCCCCCCCCCGGGTGCATGCCATCTTCCAACTTTACATACGATTAGATGATAATCAAAGTTTCCAGAGTTCTTTCCTTAGCATATCCACATACATCAGGCATCAGCAGCCTTGGAATTACCATTCATTTTGCCACGTTTAGCTTCAGCATCTTTCACAGCTGCCTTAATTGCATCTTCAGCAAGCATACTGCAGTGCAGCTTAACTGGTGGAAGTGATAGATGTTTCGCGATCTCCCTGCCAGCATGAGTAAATTTGATTGATTGCAAGAAAAATTAGTTAAAGGACCAACTATTGGTACCACAAAGACGAACAGCATAAATGCAAAATACGGTTAAAACATAACAGCATCCTTTGGCATCAAAATATTATATTTCCTCACCTCATTTCCTCCACTACCACTCACATATATTTTATACATTGCTCTCAAAACTAGATGGGAACACACCAGCACCAGAGCATTAGACTCAAAGGGTTGGTGCATGATCCCCCTACACAAAAGAGCCCAGTTAAAATCCCCACTTCCCCAACTAAAAAATAAAGGGTACAAACCAGTTGACTAAAAGATGAAAGCTATGCATTAGCTTATGCATACTCTATGCAATCACCTTAAAACTTAAAGTTGGATGTTCTTAAGCTACCTATTTAGACAATCATATAATTACAATTTATACCTACATATGTTGCTAGGAAAACATCACAACATCATCTAATATTTCTTCTCATGACTAACTGTATTTATTATATTGATTCTGTTGATACCTAAAATCGTGATCTGAAAATTAATTAGAAAAAAGGCTCAATAGACAAAGCTAGACAAGCCTTTAAACTCAGGTCAATCTTTATGAGCGGAAAGTGCGACTTCTACTAATTCGTTGCCACCACTAGGCCTTAATATCATTGTGCATACACATGAAGAATAAAGAATGACCTAGAATTACTAAAGTAAACTTAGTTAACAAGCATAACAAAAAAATTCATATTATAAGTAATTAAAACCTTCCCTTACCAAATGCAGATATGGTTAAATGAAAGCGGCCTAAAAATTGTAAGAAAGGAAGTTAAAAGAATGGGGGAGAGAAGATGATCTATCCATAGCATTCTACAATGTTTAAATTAAAAGCGAAAAATACGAACAGTGTGTGCAAATAACTTAATCAAGTAATCAAAAAATTCCACTAGTTTCCAAGGTCAGATACCAAAAAGGAATACCGCAAAATACCCCAGGAGACGATAAGAATCAAATAAATACAAATGGGACTAATACTTACGTGTTTTTAATAGTAAGCACTTCGTCCATGCTTTTCCCTTTCACCCATTCAGTAGCTGCAACATGAAAAGCTCCAAGTTACTACCTAGGTCCTCCACAAAAATTGAAGGCCGTTTGAAATAAACTCATATGTACAAAACATTGAATAACATCAATAAAAACAGATTAGAAGTTTCAACATTACTGACAAAACAAATACACATTTGTTCCGTTGGTTTGTTTTTTTATAATAGCAGCTTTTTCCTGCTTCCCAAAATCAACAATAATTCAACATGTCGGTTCCATATTAAAGAAAAATCATGCATTTTCTTCATAAAAAGATAAATATTATATTGATTGATTAACATAAATATTTGCTTTTGTATAAAGGACTCTTTTTCTTTTGTATGAGAAACAAAATAAAGTATCGAAATAAAAACTAATCCGTGTGAAATTCCCTTTACAATCAGAGAATTTGAAATTAGGATTACTTTTTTTGGACTTGAAATTTAACTTAATAGAAGAAAACAATAAATAAATAAATAAAATATCACAGCACCGATTGTGGATTGAAACAAACTATACCTATAAACCTGAATAACCAGAAGTGTATATACATAAAAAAGGAAAATCGAAGGGGCATACCAACAGAAGAAGAGGCAATGGCCGAGCCACAACCGAAGGTTTTAAAGCAAGCATCAACGATTTTGCCGGAATCCTCGTCGATTTTGATTTGCAACTTCATAACATCACCGCAAGCAGGAGCGCCGACCAGGCCGGTACCAACGTTGGGGTCGTTCTTGTCGAAGGAACCGACGTTACGAGGATTGCTGTAGTGATTGATGACATTCTGGTGGTAAAGACGTGGCAGAGTCTGTAGGGGAGGCGATGGGGAGGGAATCCCGAGCAGCTTCTTCGACACCATCCTCAACATTTTCACTGAGTTAGGGCTTGGATTTGGGAACTTTGATTGGTTGTACGCAGATATATATATATATAGAGAGAGAGAGAGAGAGAGAGAGAGCGCGCTTGAAGAGACGGCTATATGGGACGCGTGGGAGGGTGAAGAACAGATTCTGGAGTTTCCTTTGTAAGATAGAACCAACACACGTCAGAGTTTTTCTCCTCTGTTATGGGATCACATTCTTTTAAAAAGTTGAGGGTTAATAAATTATCAAAAACCCTGCATTCATATATTTAAAATTTAAAATTTTTATTTTTATTTAAAAATTAGGATTTTTTTCTAATTTAACAATTCAAGTTTAATTATTAGTATTTTTAAAATTTTTAGTTAAATTTAGATTAATTACTGCATATTTTTATATAACTACCAAGTATTTATTTTATTCCAAAATAATACACTAGTGAATTTAATTAAAAAATTATCATATGAATAATTAATTTTAAATTTTAAAATTTATACTTTTAAATTAAATTAATAAAATAAAATGAGTGATATAAAGTCTAAACTCTAAATCTAAAACATATTTTAATGAATTATGTTATCTAAAAAGTTGAATTATGCTATGAGTCAAAAAATAATAATATAATAAAGAGGGTTTCAAGCCTCAAACCCTTCAAAATTAAAAAAAAATCAAGGTTTTTCCTCTACCGCAATGGTAGTTCTTTTCTAATTTGGTCTGTTAAGGTTGCAGGTGCAATTAAGACTCTTGTTTCTAGTTAATTAGGGATTGGATCTTGGGTGTTTGGAGCGTACAACTCTAATTAATTGAACATAGGAGCGTTTAGTCTGATTTTTGCCGAATCATTGTGATGGAATACGATTTAGCGAATTTGAGGATCATGATGGGGAGGAGGAGATCTGGGCAGTGGATGAGGATGTGGAACAGGAATTTTTTCTAGTGGGGTGTTTCTTGACAGCAATAATGGTAAACTTTCAGACCATGAAGAATATGTTGGCTAACATTTGGCACCCAATAGGTGGTGTAGTTATCTTAAATCTAGGGGAGAAGAGATTTTTATTTAAATTCTATCATGAGGTGGACATTGACAGAGTGATAAAGGGGGCACCATGGACCTTTAATAACCATCTGATGGTTTTTCATAGTCTATTGGAGAATGAGGACTCAATGGAGGTGCCATTGACTTATTCTTTTTTCTGGGCGCAAATTCATGATCTATTGCTAGGAATGTTTCAGAGATGGTTACTAAGCAATTCCATGATTTTATTGGGACTTTTATTGAATATGATGCGAGGAAGATAAGGAAGGGATATCGAAGTTATATGAGAATACGAGTATTAGTGGAAGTGAGAGTTCCATTAAAGAGGAGGAAGAAATTAATGACACTGAGTGGAAAACAGTTTTATGTGAGATTCTAATATGAAAAGTTAACCTTGTTTTGTTTCTTATGTGGTCGATTGGGCCATGGGGATAGTTTCTGTCCATTACGAGTTAAAAGCAAAGGGCAGAATCTAGAATTAGGTTGGGATACATCTTTGCGGGTGCAAGAAAGGAGATCTAATTTACCCACAAGCATATGACTTAGGGAGGACATTGGTAATAGGTTGAAAGGAAGCAAGTATGGAAAAATGGAGCAAAAGATGGAAAAAAGGGAAGGTGAGCAGATGAATCAAAAATTTGAGAGGGGAAGACATGTGAATCGAATTACGGGTTTTAATTTAGAAGGACGAATAAAAGAGGTGTTGGGGGGAGGATTAGTATGTGGGAGATCCAAAGGAAAGAATGAGAATGCAAGAGGAAGAAGATAGTCTATTAGCGGATGTGAAAGGTAAGAAGAGATAGAGAGTGGGACTCTAGATTTAGAGGATGTGATAGAACCAATGGAATGCTCGAGGGGTTAAGGGTCAGTCAATCAACCAAAAATATCGGTAGCCGTTAGGAGGTCAACTGACCGACAACAATGAAAATCTTATGTTGGAATGTTCGAGGATTGGGGAGTCCTCGGGCTTGTAGGAGGTTTCAGCATGTTCTGAAAGCTAATCGTCCCTACATGGTCTTCTTCAGAGAGACCAAACTAGATAGCAGAAGATTGAAGCATGTTAGGAAAACATGTGGTTACTACAATAGGATTGACGTATCAGCAGAGGGTACAAGAGGAAGTTGAGTTTAGGATAGCTGGAAGGAAGTAAAGTTAGTTTAAATAGTTTTTCAAAAAATCACATTGATTTGAAGGTGGAAGATGAGTCTGTTGATAGGCAATGGAGATTTATAGGCTTTTATGGGTCTCTTGATATTCGATTGAAGGAAATGACTTGGAATTTGTTAAAGTCATTAAGGAAAAATTCGAGGCACCCATGGATAGTGGGTGGGGATTTTAATGAGATATTATACTCATTTGAGAAGAAATGAGACATGGTAAGAGACGGGGAGTGAATGAAAGCATTTAGGGAAATGTTGGATCAATGTCAATTGGAGGAAGTAGGGTTTACGGGTCCTATACTCAGGAGAGGGATAACTTTGAGAACAAAAATATAAGGGAGAGGTTTGGTCGCTTTGTGGCTTATATGGAATGGTGGGAGTTATTTCCTAAGTACAGGGTCAAGCATTTAGGACATTCTTTTTCAAATCATTGTCCTTTATTATTGGAAACGGAGCTTGATAATCAAAGGCACCAAGTGCAATACTTTCGATTTGAATAGTGGTGGTTACTTGAGGAATCGTGTGAAAAAGAGATAAGAGAGTTATGAGAGGGTAGTAATTTGAGTGTTCCGAAGCGTCTTGAGATGGTTGGGAAGGGCTTAATGAAATGGGCAGGTAAATTGAGAATGATGAAAGTTGGAAAGATAAAGGACCTAGAGGAAGAATAGAGGAATGAACGGACACTATTCTTGGTGATCTTATTGAAACAAAATTAGAACTCAGTATGGAAATTGACAAGATGGAATTATATTGGGAACAAAGGGCAAGGGCGAATTGGCTAAAAAATGGGGACCGAAATACAACTTTTTTTCATAGGTTTGCCTCATAGAGACGAAGAACAAATAATATAAAGGAACTTGAAAGGGAGGATGGCATGCTTGCAACCAATATAGAGGAGATGGCCGAAATAGTGAAGGAGTATTTCTCAGATCTATCCACATTAAATAGAAGGGGAAAAGTGATGCGGGGTCTTGAAGGAGTTGATAAAAGCATAATGGGAGAAATGAATAAGATGTTAATGGTAGAATACACTATTGAGGAAATCATATCAGCATTAAAAGAGATGGCCGCACTGAAGGTGGCAGGGGACAATGGATTCCCTACTTTATTTTTCAAAAACTTTGGCATATCATTGGTAAAGAAGTGGGGAAGTTCTGTCTTAACATTCTCAACAAAAGGGAGTCTTTGGAAGGTATTAACTCTACACTTATTGTGTTAATTCCTAAAACTTCTAGACCAGGTGATTTAAGAGATTTTAGACCTATTAGTCTTTGTTCTGTGTTATATAAAATTATCTCAAAAGTGGTGACTAATCATTTTCGAAAAGTGCTTGATGTATGCATAGATAAAGCACAAAGTGTGTTTGTACCAGGAAGAATGATTACTAATAATGTTCTCCTTGCTTATAAGATTTTGCATGTGCTCAAGCAAAAGAGAGTGGAGAAAGCAGGTTCGTTTGAGCTTAAGCTCGATATGAGCAAGCCATATGACAGAATGGAATGGGGATTTATATAAGAAATGATGGTAAGACTGGGCTTTGATGTGAGATGGATTAATATCATAGTATTAATTTCATTTCTTACTCGGTTTGTTTAAATGGAGAAAGAAGGGATAAGTTCAAACCGAATAGAGGGCTAAGAGAAGGCGACCCTCTTAGCCCTTATTTATTTTTAATCTGTGGAGAGGGACTCTCAACGTTAATGAGAATGGCGAGTAAGGAAAGAAAAATAAAAGGAGTGAAGGTAAGTAAAAGGTGCCCGTAGATAACTCATCTAATGTTTGCGGATGATTGTATTTTGTTCGGAGAGGCTACAGTGAGAAGGGTAAACGAGTTGAAAGGTATTTTGGAGAACTGCGAGTTAATGTCGGGGCAGAAGGTTAAATTGGACAAATCCACTTTACTTTTTACTTCTAATAGTTCAATACGAGATGGAGAATTGATTTCACGAGCATTGCAGGTAAGATGTTTGGAGGAACCAAAAAAGTATATAAGTTTGCTGAAAGTGGTTGAAAACTAGAAGAGGGGGAGTTTTTAGGGTTTAAAGGACAGGATGGACAAACGTGTTAATAATTGGTGCATTAAGGCATTGTCGCAAGGTGGGAAAGAGGTATTTATTAAAAGTGTGTTACAAGCAATCCTAACCTATGCTATGTCGTGCTTTTTTTACCAAATTCTTTATGTCGAGAAATGAAGTAGATTATTTGCAAGTTTTAGTGGTAAAAATAGGAGGGAAGCGAGGAATGCATTGGTGCAAGTAGAGGAAATTATGCGCATTAAAGGAGGATGGTGGGATGGGTTTTTGAAGTTTGACCAAGTTTAATGTGGCCCTTCTCGCAAATATGGCTGATGATTATTGGAGTATACTGATTCTTTATTAGTGAAGACATTAAAGGCTAAATTTTATCCTAATACAGATTTTATGCAAGCAGAGTTAGGAAACTACCCTTTGTATACCTGGAGAAGCATTTGGGCAATGAGGAAAGTCTTGCAAGATGGTATGGCTTGGAGAGTTGGGAATGGTGAAAACATCTCAATTTGGCAGGATGCCTGGGTTCCTAGATTGGAAAACCAAATAGTTCAAGAGTCAGTTAGTGATTATAGTGTAACAAAAGTGGCAGACTTGATTGATTTAAATTTAAGACAGTGGAAGAAGGAAGTAATTACTAGACTCTTTAGAAACAAAAAGGCAGTTGATTTAAATTTAAGACAGTGGAATGAGGAAGTAATTACCAGACTCTTTAGTAATAAAGAGGTAGAGGCGATCCTGGATATTCCTCTTGCAAAAGACTCACAGGAGGACAGAAGGGTTTGGAGTGGAGAACTTACGGGGGAATACACAATAAAGAGCGGTTATAGACTTATTGATGAGAAATACAAACCCAAAAATGGCTAACAATAACTACACAAATAGAGATTATTACAACAACCTTTGGCATAAAAATCTGTATATCAAAATTAAAACTACAAAGTGGAGAATATACAACAATTATATTTCTACAAATTTGGAAACCTATACAACAGAAGAATCAGTAACTCGGCTCTGTGTCCAAGATGTAGGGAGGGAACAGAGACTTTGGAGCATACATTTAGGGACTGTCATGCAATAAAAGAGGTATGGTCAGAACTCAAGTTTAGGATGTAGGGAACAACATTAAACGAGACTTTACAGGAATGGATAAGGGGTAAACTTACTAGAAGTAGTGGCTAACAGAAACAACTTTTATTTGCCACCATATGAACGGTTTGGATGGGACGAAATAGAGTGTTGCATGAAAAAATACAACAATCAGCCACAGAGACAATATGCTTTATAAGGAAATATATAGAGGAATGGTCAGTAGTAAAGAACAACATACCAAGGAGGATTAATAACAATGAATGTTGGAAACCATCGGACGAGAGTATAACCAAAATAAACTTTGATGGGGCCTATAACAAACAAAGGAAGCAGTCAGGAACATGTATAATCTGTAGGAACTCAAAATGAGAAAACTTGGGTGTCGAAATGATAGTTAATGAGAGAGTACTTACACTTTTCGCGGTAGAGGCAATAGCCTGTCTACAGGCAGTTCAGACGAGGTTAGAAATATGACTCCAATGGGTAGTCATAGAAAGAACTGCACTCAATGTTATTCAGCAAGTAAAGGCATTAAAAGAGGATCGATCAGTACTATGTTCGTACATACAGGATATACAAATATTAAGCAGAGGATTTGAAGAGTGTTGATTTTAGAAAATATCTAGATCTGGTAACAGGGTTGCTTAGAGTTTAAAGAATACTAACTTGAGACACTAGCTACCGAGGAAAGCCATGTTAGCACTAGAGGAAGATGTGAGGAGTCTGGTAGCATCAGAAGGAGATGAGAGGAATGATGGACATAGGGAACAATTGAGAAAATGAAGCACTACGAAGCAATTGAAGGAAATTTTCACAGATAAGGGCAGAAATAGAAGTAGAAATGAGGGGAACAGGGCATATAAAAAGACGAAAGAGGGTTCTGGCAAAAAAATTTAATGGAGATGGTGTAGGCTATCTTAGATAACAATGCTGGGCATTTGAGGTATCGAGATAGGGCCTGGTTGATACGAACTCGTCTCGTGATGTTTTGAGTCGTATGTGTTGCCCAATCGTGAATTGAGTAAGGATGGATTCGTTTCGGTTTTAAAATGAAACAAAATAGAGATAATGGCTTCAAACAAAGGTAATAAACAAAATAAAGAGGAAACAATAACAAATTAATTGGCTAAGACCGAAAATGAACCAACAATAACGAATTGTTGACCCGAATCTCAAAATGGTCTTTAGGTGTTTTTCGGTTAAAGGAAACAGGAAAGGAACCTTGACCCACTATCAACTATGATAGGAACCAAAGGTATATTGAACGCCACACTATGAAAGGGATAAGTTCGAAAACAAGAAACGGATAGACGCCACAAGCTAAGCTTGATAAGTCAAATCAATTCCGTAAGAATAAAAAGAATTGGATAACTCACAATTCAAAGATTTCATGTATATTCAGCAAAAAGTTCTTTCCCTCTATGGCTGATTACATCTATTTATAATGCTAGAACAAGGTTACTGAATGGTCAAAAACATCCACTTAATGTGCCATAAAAAACTGATGTCTTTTCTTATTCTTTGAACCAAATAACTCCTTCCATAAAATCACTTTAATTCAGCTGATTTGAATGTCTTTAATGGCTTAGAAAATGACTCTTGAGTTGTCCTTGGCTAGTTGAATAGTCACCATCTCTTAACCTGCTCCTTAATGACATTCAAAGGCTTGATTGATTTCTCTTGAAAGCTCCAAAAACTACCGGAAGTGGAAGAGTTGCTGCTAAATTTTAAAGGGCATAAAATGCTCTTTAAAAACTCCTTTAATGATTTTAAGCTCCCTTTATAACAGCCCTTTTAATTGTAACTCAAAAGAACTTGAACGACCACTTAATTAAATGCGTAATGACCTTGAATTGTAACCACTATAAGCTAAAAGTCACCTGCAATAAACACATTAAAATGAGTTTATTAAACAAATGAAAACACTTATTTATCATAACAAACATTAAACTTACTTAAATAAATGAACTAAAACATATATGCAATAATTATTCCAACAACTAGTTTAATTAAAGAAGCATAATTAAATGAACTTAACTCATGTATCAATAAATAATCCTAGGAACTAGATTAATTAAGAACAACACTTATTAAATAAAGTTAAACAAAAACACTTATTAATTAAAACTAAGATGAGTTGAATAAATGTTCAAGAACTCATTTATTAAACTAAGATGCTTAAATGCATGGTTTTGAAATGCAAATTTAACTAACATGAAAGTTACATAATTAAACTAACTTGACTTAATTTAATGATGCAAAATTAACTAACATGAAAGTTACATAATGCATGACTTTATTAAATGCGAACACATATTAATGATGTGCAAACTATGACATAATTAAAAACACAAACTAAAATAACTAAAAATTAATGAATCAAAGTCCGTATTTTCCAGCAGCCGAATTAACAAACTAAAATTAAAAGCTTCATTTTGCACTTGGGCCCCTCGAGTTTGGGCCAATCTCGGTAGCATCGAGTTGTGTCGTAACATGATGCGTTTGGGATCGCATCACTGGTGGGCTTAGGAAAGCATAGGTTTGGGCTAGGTTTAGGTATATAGTTTAGTAGGAATTGTGAGTCCAATTTGTAGGTTTAGGTTATTTTTTCTCTTTTTCTTTTGTAATGAGCTTCGAGCCAATGCCTTTTTTAATACAAAGTCCCAAATTTTATTAAAAAGAAAAGAGTTTTTTTTTTAAGATTTCAGTTGATTTATTTAAAATAGTACCCTAGACAGGGCCCTTAAGCTGCCCAATACTCTCCAAAAATTTAAAAATTAGAACAGAAAATTAAATCCAGCCCAAACACTAGAATGCTTCAACAAGCAAAGAAATTAAGAGTTTCTAGATAATCTCAAAACCTAATCCACCTGTAAACAACAGAGTCAGGGGAAAAACCTTTCATTTCCTAATTGAGCTCCAAACAGAGCATTTTAGATGACTGTACTTCCCTTCCATCTACGATTGTGAGTTTTCAATCCAGAGCCTTTACCCATTGTCGATCAACTTCTACCATTGTCTTTGCAAATTTTGACCATCATACATCAGGATAATCTCTATTCTCTGTTTAAACCCTTCAGTTGCTAACCGGTGTGCTGCTCCATTGGTTGATCTCTATGCATGCATGTAGGTACAAAATTGGAAATCCTTGCTTAAAATTTTCACATCGTCGATATAAGCAAAAATCTCAGATCTATCTCTCTCCTTTTTCCTTACCTTTTTTTTATCACAGTTCAGGAATCTATTTCAACTTCTAGCCTTTTGATATTCAGATCTAAACACATTTTCATTGCCATGGTACAAGCCACTTCAGCCGCAAAACGCTGAAGGTATATTCTCATGAAACTTACGACACATTTGGTTCACTAGAATGAAATAGAGCTATAATGGAATAGATCTGTAATGAAATAAAACTATAATGGAATAGAGCTGTAATCAGTAATTCAATTTTTTGGTTGAATGTAATGAAATAGAACTGTAATAGTATTCTTGTGTTTGGTTGAATGGAATAGATTTGTAATAGCATAAAGAAAAACTAAAATGACCATAGTATCCTTAACATAATTTTTTAGGTAGATGATTGTTGTTATTAAATTTTAATAACATTATTATTAAATATAAGTTAATAAAATAAACAATTTAATCATATTTTAATATAATTATTATTAAATATAATTTAATAACATTCTTAATATAATTATTTTTATATTAAATTATATTAAAATATTTAAAATAATTTATTTACTACATTTTAAAACAATATACTATTATTTGAATTGGAAAAAAAACTTTTTGTTAAAATAATACACTACATTTTATTTTTCTTTTTCAACTAAAAGAGACAAAAATGTTTGTTTGCCTACATTATAGAATTGAAAAAGGTAATGTTAATGAGACATCTTTGCATTAATGATTGCTTTAAAGGAAGGGATTAAAAAATTTATACCAAATGATATAACCCCTAAAGGCCCAAGATTTGGCTTCTCTTCATTTCTTCTAACAAATAAAGAATTTCCCAAAATAATAGATCACAAACAAATAAACAAAAGGTCCATTAGAAAATGAAAACCCTATTCTATTCTCAGTCTCCCGGCTCTCACTTCCTGAAGATCAAACTCCATCTTTATCTCTGTTTCTTCAATCCATTCATTACTCCAACCCCAAAAACTAAAATGCACATGCCACTATGAAAACTGTTAAAGAATAAAAAAAAAAGAACAATTGCTCATTAGAAGCTTCAGTGATGAATTTAAACCTTGGAAACAATTTTGGATGCCAATTGTCAAGTATTAGATGCTTGTGATCCACTTCAAAAGTTCTAAGAGAAAAAGGGATTCACATAAATTTTAACAGAGGACAATCAATTCAACATTGAAAAGATGCATAAAAGATGAAAAATTACAACCATTAGCAATTTGCAGCTAGTTATATAAATATGTTGGACAGGGATGTAAGATAATATGTATTGGATACAATAAGGAAAATAAATAAGAGGAGCAAGCTAAATACAATCCATACCTAATTAATCTCCAGTTCTTTATTTGTCCTACATGGAGATTTAAGGAAAAAAACACACTTTTTCTTACATAAGAAAATACACTCCAAAAGGAAAATACAAGATATGTCATCTTAACTCTCTTTTAATTGTTTTCGCAATTAATTGTTTCGAAGCCTTCTGTGGGTCTTTAATTTTTTGCAATATCAACAGCCTCTTGATTACTCATCACCTGGATTAAGCATATGGAAAAGGAAAAATAATTCCTATAAAACTATTTCCAACTCAATAAGGAGACATCAAAGTAAAGTGTTTTACCTTCCAAAGACCATCACTTGCAAGAATTAAAATATTTGTTTTGTTATCTATGTTAGTCCATTGAATGTAGGGATCTGATTATAGATGCGGTTTAAGGCTCTTGTCACCGAAAGCACACGAAATTGCCAGTTGTCCATTAACTCTAGGAATATCTCCTGATATCATGCACAAACAACAAATTTAACAATCTTATCATCTTAGCAAATTAGAAATATAGGGTCTACTTTATGCAAGGAATATGATGCATATAAATCAACCAAATTAGAACCAAGACCTTAATACCACTCAATAGTAGAAACTTGAAGTTTTCAGGCATCGATTTCTTTCTTAGTATCTTATCATGTAGGGCCAACAAACAAGAATCAAAATGATAAAACATATACAACATAATGGTGACTGGCAGTTTCCTTTTTGGTTAGTAAGACCAAGATTTTAAATGCAATGGAACAGGACATTTCAAAATTGTAGTGGCTTTAACATGCCTAATGCATTTTTACTTCATAACCAACACAAAGACGTGCCTTAAGAGACAATTAAGTTGTTATACAACAAGGAGCAAAAACATAAAACAAAGTACGGAACTTCACCAGTGATTGATATGTGAAAAAGGAAAAACAAAACATTTTATGGTTTACTACAAGGTTAGAAAAGCTGACAAAGATGATCTATCCCTATGATTGCAAAGAGGCTAAGAGCTAAATACAATAATTAAGTATTAGAAGTTGCAAGACCACTTGAAAACACTCAGCAGATATAACAAAAAACATTCATTTTTGTTTGAAAAGAACAAAACATCTCTAAAGTTGTTATTCTAAAGATTACAATGAAAAATTCAAAACCATGAACCACCATAACATGTAAACATAAACAAACAGGAAACAAAAAGGTAAAATAAAAAAGCTTCTACTAAGATAAGGGAAATCAAAATTAAGATAAAGTGACCATAACCATATGACATGTAGGTTTGTTCTTGTTTGAAATTAAAAGTTGCCAGAATATAAAGGTCTTTTCCCTTTTAAGTGTATAAGTAAAAGCATCATTCAATCAGGAAGATCAAAGATGTGCAACTTTACACCATTGTTATTAAATTGATTCATCAACAAAATGAAACTAAATTAAAATTGTTACCCTCTAAAACTAGATACTTCTTTGTTTTCATGAATATGCAAATTGATGTTTGTGAATGCAAATGCAAAAGGTAGCAGATTTATTTTACAACCTTACCACAACCACAAACTATTAACCATGATATTAAACTGATATACAAGAAATAAAAAACCAACACATCATAAACAAATAAACAATAAAGAAAACCACACAAAAATTTCACAAATACAACAAAAGCTTTTTTTTATTTTATTTTCATGGACAATGTTCACCAATTTTCAAATATATGCTTGCAAAGTGTTTGTGAATTTGACAATATAAACAAAATATCTACTCTCTTTGAAATTATTGAATTATGGGATACTTTAAAAAAAAACATATTGTGCTGAATAATGTGCCAGCTGAAAAGAAAAGAGAAAAAAGCTTTATGAATGCAAAATTTGCCACACGAAAATGGAAATATGATTTTTAGTAAAAGAAGTATATGCTTTAAACTTCTTGATGTTGGTATTTGAAAAATCAGGATTTATAAATTACACCTCACCAAGTTTACATGAAATCACCATAAAAAAACCCATTGTCATAGTAGAAATCCTTATTTATTGAATAATTACCATCAGAAAGCAAAGTTATTAAACCCAGAAAAACTTTCATAAACAAATAATAATAAAAACCCACAAGCACAATTATACAATTATTTCATTGAAATCAACTTTAAAAGTAGTACATCCATATACACAATAAAAAAACAATAATGAAATTAGAAATTTGGGTCGGAATTAAAACTTACCAGATCTTGGATCCTGCAAGACCACTCGAAAAATGCTTCACTTCTTTTTTCTAATGGATTAAACAATCAGGAATTTTGTAAATATATTGAAGAGAAAAAGAGTTTTGGTGTGCGAAACAGAAAGGGTTGGGAGGAAATAAAATTAAAAGAAAGGGTTTAAATTAAGTGAAGAAGAGATGATGTTGGAAATTTGTTGATTTACAGTGGAGGAGGGAAGAAGTATGGAAAAAAAAAAAGAAAAGAAATTCAAACATTGGAAAGAAGGGAGGATGGTGAGGGTAAAATTGAAAGGTTGGCTAATTTGTTACTCTACTTATTCCATAAATCACCATTTTGTGGGGAGAGTACAGAATGGTATTCTGCATTTTCACACTGAATAAAGTTGTATGGAATAGGTAGCTTATTACAACAACCAAACAATGGTTTGGTGATGGGCCCATTGAATTGGGCTGTAATGCATTGTTATTCTTTCCAACCAAACATAATGTTAGCTTTTGAAGCTATTACCTTTCCTCTTGAATCCTTTATCAGAATACCAGAGCATGACCTTTTCTCATTTTTCCTATTACCAGTGTCGAAATTGACTTTGACACATGCATTCTCTGGCCTTTTCCATCGCTCCATTGCACCCCATTTCTCCAATAAGATTCTCATAAGATCATCCAGCTCATTAATGTAGTTCTTGATGAAATTCATAGTATATAGAACAACTTGTCTTTCCTTTTCATGCACCAATTTATCTTGACTCATCCAAATTTCCCACAAAGTGCAAACAAATAATCTGCATTGACTTTGTGAACAATGTTAAAAAATGTAGGCTATCCAGTCTCTGTGACTCGTATTTTCCAAATTTTGGGGCCACCCAAACCTCAACTTTTCTCAAATATCCTTTGTAAATCTACAATCGTGCATCACATGTACTACTGTTCTGCTACCTCATCACATCTAGGACAACGTGTTGTGACGATCAGTCTTTGTAGTGTAGGTTGTTTAAAGTAGGAATAAAGTTGCAGATTATACGCCACATTGTAATCTTTATTTTTGGTGGCAGATTTAACAGCCATAATTTTTTGTAAAGATCACCTTCTGTATTTTGTTCCTGTCTAGCATTTGGGTTTGTAAGTCCTTGTAAAAGGAGCTTGTATTCACTGCGTACAGAGTATTCACTACATGTTTCTCCTCTCCATGTTATGTGGTCTTCACTTGGGCAACGTGAAAAAGGAATATTGAGAATCTTTCAGCATCCCTTTCACTAAAGGTACTTTGAATAAGGTCATTTTTCCACCTTCTAGTGTTAGGTTCTATCAAATCTACAACTAGTCTCATATCTTGATCACTAACCCCATCTTGAATTTTATAGTTAATTCCTCCTGGAACCCAAGTATCATTCAAAATCGAAATGGAAGTCCCTATACCCAATCACCAGCATAAACTGGCTTGAAGGAGCCCTTTTGCAGCTTACACACTTTGCCAGGTATAGGAAGGTAAATTACCTAAACCTACATTAATAATTTTTTAACGGTTAATACTTTGATTTTGACATTCTTACTAACAAGAAATTCGTATAGTAAATTAAACGCCATCCTTGTTTTGCTAATAACGCCAAATTGAACTTGGTTAAGCTTCTAAAATCGAGACCACCATTCTCTTTCAAACTGCACAACCTTCCCCTATCACACCAATGTAATCCAAGTTTTCCATGACTTTTCTACTACCAAAACTTTCCCATAAGGTTTTCCATTCCCACACAAAGAGATTTTGGGAGAAGAAAATAAGACATAGAATACGTCAGAATTGATTGCAAAATGAATTTTATAAAGACTTCTTTTTCTCCATGTGATAGAAATCTTGTACTCCAATTGTCAATTTTCTGCCTGTCCCACCATATTTGGGAGCCCCAAATATTTTTCATGATTATCAGAACTTCTAAATCCCAAAATATCTTCCACTAAATGCCTTTCTTGATCACTAACATCTACGCTATAAAAACTTGTTAACTTCTTGAAGTTAACACATTTCCCCGTACACCCTTCATACTCCCTCAAAATATTTTTGAACACATTTTCCCCATTCTCACTTGCCTTTCCAAAACAAAATGCAGTCATTTGCAAACATAAGATATGTAATCTGAGGGCTTCTACGACAAACTTTAGCCCTTTTAATAGGCCTTCTTCTCAAGCTAATCTCATAAGTGTAACACCCCTAACCCGTATCCGTCGCTAGAATAGGGTTACGGAGCATTACCGAAGTTTACATTTCAAAACTATCAAAAAATATAACTCATTTACTTCGCAACATCAATCATAGCAAATTTCATCAATAACATACATATTGTCCCTTATACGAGCCCTCGAGGCTCTAAAAACACATTAGAAACAAATCAAGACTAAATCGAAAACATATAGAATTTTTAGGGAAAAGATGAAAATTTTCAACCTACAGGGCTCATATGGCTGAGACACACGCCTGTGTCTCAGGCTGTGTAGACATTCGAAGTAAGGACACACGGCCATGTCCCAGCCCATTTCTGTGCCCATGTAACTCTCTGACTTGGGTCACACGGCCAAGCCGCACACCCGTGTACCCTTCGAAATGGCCTCACACATCCGTGTGCCAGGTCATGTGCTAGGCCGTGTAACTGCCTGACTTGGAATCCCTTAGTAAGCTACAGGGGACACACGACTTTATCGCTTGGTCGTGTGTCACACACAGCTAAGACACACGTTCGTGTCTCTACCCGTGTGGACGAATAATAGGCTATTTCCAAGCCATTTTTCTCACCCAATCATGCATACACCTACAACCAATTTTCCACATGTAATCAAGCATTCAAATTGCATCAAATAATGCATCAACAAGCTAAATCAATAAGGTATATATTCACACAACCAATATGCCCAATAGGCACCTCAAATCACAACAATCATACATATGTTCACATTTGCATAGTTTAGCCAAAACTCAACCAACTTATAATCAAGTTCATGCCAAAACTTACCACTAGGTTCACATATCAAAATCACACTCATATGTACCAAATTTACCATTTAACATTTAGCATAAAAGCCATAAATACCAACTACATTTTTAATACCAAAATGACCATGTTCAACTTCCATCATCTAAGCATCATAAGGACTATAAAGTCATCCATCAAAAGGCTACATACATATATGCACATATCAACCATTTTAATCATTCATAATACCAAAATTTACAAGCCAAAACATAATGGCTAAAACATCAATCAAAACACCTATACATGTGCATATTTAACCAATTATCAATTAACTTGTTTCCATGCCAAAACAGAACATAATTGATACATAACCACCATACCATATTAGATTCATGCCATATCTAGTTTAAAACCTTTCCAAAGCATACCATATCTTCACCATGTTGAGGTCAGTTCATCATATATCACTTTGGCCATTGAAACATGCTTTAACACATTATCAAATTAACACATATCAACAAGGCACCAAATGTACCAAGGCTACATCACCCAAAATGACATATACATGCCTAACTCATCAACTATCATTCAACTAATCATCAACCACAAGTCCACCTATACATGCCATTATAACCTTAACCAAGACATCAAAATCAACCGATATAATCGCTGGATAGTGTGATAGATCTTCGACGAGCTTCCAACCCAATCGAGCTTCCAACCTAATCGAGCTTCCGATAATTTGAAAAGTAAAGGAAAAATAACTACGTAAGCAATGTATGCTTAATAAGTTCGTATAAAATTTAAGTATAAAAATTCCATTTCGATATTAATCTTATTAGAATAGACATAAACCTATACCAATGCCAATAATTCATAAATACATATGATCATCGACTCACAAATGAGTAAATTCATTAATATCATATATATCTATCATTCATAATGTGATAGGATTTTATGGGACATAATGTATAACCATCGACCTTTGTATAAGATTATACACCTTTTAGTTTAGGTACTTTCCATTCGTACTCAATGCTTATCATAAGCCTAAACAACATTATCAATTTCCGACTTAGTGTATTTATCCCCGATCTAGATATATTCATCCATAGCATACACAATTTGTTCACATATAAATACATCATTTATCATATTAAACTTTTATAACATCATAATACATCCCAATTACGTACTTACCATTTTGTTCCCTTTTCTTACCCGTACATATGCATAGTATAAGCATAATCATAAACATCAATCATATCCACAAGCTTAGCATAAGCCTAAGCACATCAACAACATATGTTAGTTCATTTAAACATAATTCATATGAATTTAACAGGATAACCATTATACTTAAGCACAATTCAATTGGATTTATCATTCATCTCAAAACATATCATATTTTTCATATATCACCATTCCAACAAGTTTCATGCATACATATCTTAATTCATATTAAACACTTACCATTTCATTTGCACAGACATAAAACATAAATATAACATTAACTATATTCACAAGTTAGTGAATAAACACATAATTTAGCATAATCACTGCATGGTAAAATAACTTTCATGAATATAGCATATAAGCATTCATACTTTTCATGAAAATGGCTATACACACTTTAATCATTAGTAACTCATACATTTCTATACTTTCATGACATTTCCAATTGGAACACTTACCGTTCCTTCCTTTTGTATGCCTATTGAACCACTTAGAATAATATCGGATACGCAAAAATCTCACACACTATGTACTAACATATGGTCGAAACCATTTCTTCTCTTTTCTCATATAAATGCTCTCTCTCGAGCCATAAGTGGGTCTGTTCACACAAGCTATCAAGTAACCGCAACACATGCCAAAAACTTAGCCACCGGTAGGATGTTCAGGACTAGCACCCGAAACACTGTAACCCCTAATGTCATCATGTACTTGTATCCTATATGTTCCTAAGGTTCAAACAGGGCTCAATAGTCATCGTAAGTCGTTGAATTTTCATCGTTTCTTTACTCGATCAATTGTGTAATTAACATATATATATTGATTAATTTTCAATAAAATCATATAATAACATTTAAACATACATAGCGATTTTGCAGAAATGTCAAAGTACAGGGGCATTTTGGTAATTTTCCATTCTCCTCGATTTTCCACCCGATGTTGATCTAAATTAATAATTTCATTCAGTTTGTTAATTTAGACAGTAAAAAAATGTATTTTGTGCAATTTAGCTATTTTTTTACAAAATTGACACTAAAGTTATACTTTTATTTAATTTAGTCTCTGAGCCTAAAACATGCAAATTAACCATTTTTAATGCAAATCCATGCTAGCCAAATATTCATGGCATTCAATACAGCCCATTTTTGCAGTAATTTCACAACAAACCCTTGTATTTTTACTATTTCAACAATTTAGTTCCTAATCGAAAAATTCATCAAAAATCCCTTAATAAAATACTTTTAAATACCAACCAACATTTCAAATTCATAATTTAACATAAAAAATCACTAGATTCATCAATGGCAACATTGAAAATCTTTAATAGTTTCAAAATCGAAGGTACGGGCTAGCTGGACCTAGTTGGAACGATATTAAAAACATAAAATTTAAAAGAAACAGGGCTAAAATGACATACAAATTAAGCTTTTGAACATGCCGAAATTCCTAGGTCTAAAATAGCTCCCTTTTCTTCTTTACAATCGGTTAAGAAGACATGAAAATGGTTATAATGGCTTTTCTTTTATTTAATTAATGTTTAATTATAAAACTACAATTTTGTCCATTTAAAATTCAACCAATTTTCAAGCTTTTAATTAACCAAAACCATCCACTAACTCCTTAAATGGTTTAATTACCATTTAAGCCCATTTTCCTTTATTCAATAAGCCATTTAATCACTCAAATCAAAAAGTGATCAAATTTTACGTCTTTTACAATTTAGTCCTTTTTAATTAATTAACTGTCGAAACGTTAAATTTTTTTAACGAAACTTTAATACCACCTTAATGACACTTCATAAATATTTATAAAAATAATTACTGCTTAGTTTATAGAAACGAGGTCCCGATACCTCATTTTCTAAAACCACTTTGACTTTAATGTCTTACCATTCGAACTTAATAAATCGCTTAAATAACATAAATTATCAAATAAAAAACCTTTTTAAAACCATGGTTGACTCGTAAATATTTAATAATAATGTTTACTAACTTACTTGTCGAATTTGGTGGTCCTAAAACCATTGTTTCCAACACCACTGAAAAACGGGCTATTACAATATGAGTTGACAACCCTTTACTACAAAACAGAAAAAGATAAGGACTTAATGGATCATCTTGACATAACCCCCTAGAAGGATGAAACACCTCTCCTTCTTCCCCATTCATAATGACCTTGCATAATGTTGTGGAGATACACCGAATGATAAGGTGAGTCAACCTATCTTCAAAACCCATCTTTAACATTATACATTTCAGAAAAGCCTACTCCTCCCAGTCATATGCTTTACTCATATCCAACTTAAGAGCTAAACAACCCTTGAGACCTGTCCTCTTATTTTTGAAAGTGTGCAGAATCTCGTAGACAAGCAAAACATTGTCAGTTATCAACCGACTAGGAACAAATTCACTCTACGCTTCATCAATACAAAGACCCGAAACTATTTGAAGCCTATTTGTGATAGCCTTAGAAATAATTTTATACATAATAGTACATAGGCTTATGGGATGGAAATTTCTCGGATGAGATATCTTTGGAATCAAAAAAATATTCATAACATTAATAGGTTCCAAAGACATACCTTGATTAAGGATTTCCAGGAAATAAGAGTTGACATTTGTAAACCGAAAAATATATAGGATTTTTCCTATATAATTCATTACATTTTACTCAAATTTGTTGTTAAAACCAAGTAATTCTTTAATAAATTAATGAAATACGTGAAAATATGAAATTAGGACATATAAATTATTAAAATGTGATTTTATACTTTATTATATAGTTTTCATGCATAAAATGGCTTATTTTATATTAATTTGAGCATATTATATTTTAAGCTATAAAGTGGGTCATGCATGATTAAATTAAACAATAAAATATAAAGTTATATTTAATAATTCATTTTTAATAATTCATTAATAAATTGGGTTTTAATTAATTAAGTAAATTGATTAATTAAAGTGGTTAAATTATATTATTTGGTCATCTAAACTATCTACTATTTTTGGACAGGTCTGAGAGTTTTCTTCTAATTGCAAAACCATCCAAATTGGGGACCAAGTCAACCCAATTTTTGGCTACACATGGATGTCATAAACCATTTTTTGGTTTAGTTATACAAAGTCCTTGAAGAGTTAAAGAAATTGGAGATTTTCCCGAATATTTGCTAATGACCGAGTCTTAGTCCTGAGTTGTTCTGGCACTCAAATTGACCAAAAATCAAGGAAAAATCAGCCACCTTTCCTCAATTCATGGCCAACCACTCTTGAAGGAAGTTTCAAAGGATGGACACTCCTATTTTTAGCAAACTAGCTCCCTTGCCTCACCTATAAATAAGAGCTCATTTCTCACTTTTTCAATCATCCCTCATCCCATCATCTCTCACTCATTCATCATTCTCTCAACTCTTTTAGCTATCTTTCCCCTTCATCATCCTTGCATAAGGATTTTAGCAATTAAGCCTCTTAAGGAACCCTTGGTCGGCCACCTTGGAGAGCCATCAGCAAAGGAGCAACGTAAAGAAGTGAAGGAGCCTCGTCAGTCAGAGTCTTGGGTGACAACCACTCTGAATTGTGTTTAATCTTTCTTTTCTTTAAATTTAATTTAAAGATGTTTGGTATGTGTTCTTTGTTCTTGTTTACAACAATGATAGCTTAATTTTATTTAAGTTAGGATGATTATTTTGATTAAATAATAGTTATTTGATTCATGCTTATAATGTTTGTGCCTCAATTGATCATGTTTTCAATTAAAATCAAGTCTGTATTTCGTTCATACGTGACTGAAATGCACCTGAATTAGCTGAGCGATCCTAACCAGAGAACGGCTAATGGACGCATAATTGAAATGTGCATGCTCAATTTATATCCTAACCTGATTGATTTGTAGGTTGTATAACAACTCTAACCAAGCTCTGTTATCTGCATAGTTTTTAGATTTGTGTGATTAAATTGTTTCAAACCTAACACGTCCCTGTTACCTTACACGAATGCTAAGAAACCTTTAGTAAATAAGGATCAATAAAATGTGTATTTACTAAGTAAAGGATTCCGAAAGGACCTAATGTGGTTTCCAAACTCATGAAAGATCGAGTTGCCATGGAATTTTTTTCCGAATGTTATTAAGCATGTTGATAATAAATTGAGTTTAATTAAAGTAATTGTCCTAGTTTATTTATGCTATAATTGTTGCAAATAGTGTTTAATTTTACTAAAATCTATTTCATTCATATAGTTTGCCTACATAGGATAATTTGCATTAGGGATCATTGCATTTAGTTTAATATATTTTAATCACCACTTCTTAACTATACTGTGTTTTTATTTATCAAATTGTTAATATAATTTTACAAATTAAGTGACTTAGCACAAATACAATCCTTGTGGAGACGATAACTCGATACTTACTTATTACTTGATAACGACTGTGTACACTTGCACAAACCCCAGTGTTACAACATCTCAGCCCAAAATATGCCAAAACCTTTGAAAGAATAAGGCTGGATATCCATCAGATCCCGACGCCTTTGTTGGACCCATTTCTTTTAGCGTCGCATACAACTCCTCTTCCTTGTATTCCTCAGTCAACACTCTGTTCATATTAACTGAAATACACCTCCTCATTCCTTTCAGAATATGATCCAAATTTTTGACACCTTTTATGGTAAACAATTCTTGGAAGTAATCACAAGCAATCACATTCATCGCTTCCATCTCTGTAACTTCCCTCCCATTTTCATCATACAAACATCGAATACTATTCGTCCTTCTACGTTGATTTGCAAATTTGTGAAAGAATACAATATTCCTATTGCCCTATTTTAACCAATTTGCACGTGCTCTTTGCTCCCAAAAGGCTTCTTCTTTCTTAATCTCAATGTTAAGATGTAACTTAACATCCAATAACTCCACCAGATTTTCCTTGTCTCTCTCCTAATTATTTAAGAAATCCATCTTCTTAGTAAGATCTTCCATAAGCCTTTATTGTTTCATACGAATTTTTCTCTCTCAGATTTTCAATCCTTTTTGCAAAATAATCAATCTTTCCTATACATTTCTAGAAATTGCCTCCCGAAGCCTTCAAAAATCTCCATTACAAGATTCTTCTAATATCCACCAAGCCTCAAATCAAAAGCTTTTTTTCAAACACCTACTTCCATCTTTGTCTATTGGATATATAAAGGACAGTGATCAGACAACGAATAGGGGTAGATGGCTTATTTAAAAATCTAAAAACATATTCATCCATTTTAAATTGCCCACACTTCTGTCAAGCCTTTCTCTAGTGTTTTTATGTAGAAGATTTCCCCTTTCCCACGTGAACCATTGTCCCAAATATCCCACGTCCACTAAAGAATGGTCTTCTAGAGCCATACGAAATTTGTCCATCCTTCTCTCCTCCCTTGGCACACCACCCTTTTTTTCATACACATACAATATCTCACTGAAATCCCCATAGACTATCCACAGATGATTTCGATCCCTACTTAATTGCTTTAAAAAATTTCACGTATCTTCTTTATCATGAATATTAGGAGCCCCGTAGAATCCTGTCATTCTCCATTCAAGATTATCCTCTCCCGCATTAATATTCACATCAATATGTTTTTTCGAATAGCTTCAAAGTTGAATCATAATTCATTCTTTCCACGCTAAACATAATCCCCCTCGCGTTTCTTCAGCCAGAAACACAATATCATTTTGAAAACCACATCTTCTATAACACCTTTCCATCCTATAATAATTTAACTTCGTCTCCATAAAGAAGACAATCAGGGAATGAAATTTCTTTAACATATGTTGAAGCCTTCTAATAGCCTGCATGTTTCCTAGGCCGTGGACATTCTAGCTTAAAAGTTTCATTGCTTCCGGTCAATTTGCCTATTGGCAGTCACCAATTTTTATTGTATTTGAGCGATGATCCACTCAGACATGGGCTTTACGAAATTTGATAAAACAGAAACAACTAAGTCCATATTTTCAAACATGGGCCTTTTCTTTCCATCACCATTTTCAATTGAGTTGTCTTCCATATAAGCCTAACCCATTTCATTAGAAGGACCCGCATTAACATTATAGTTTTGGTTCTTGCAGCCTTCCAAGTTAAATACCAACATGGGATTAATTGTCATACCCGATTCTCTATGCCCCCTACAATAGTTTCCCCAATTAGCATAATCTTCCTCGCGAAGCCAAACACTGTTCATTGTTGATGCTATTCTTGTGGTTGACTTCAACGATAAGTCCCACCCCAGCTCCATCTCAGTTAAGTCTCATTGAACAAAAGTTATCTCTATAACCTAGGCATCTGTACATGAAACAAAAGAGAGTTAATCTTTCATATTGAAAATTCACATAAGGAAATTTTGACTAAGAGATCATAATTTTCTTTTGTCATTTTAGTGGTTTACAAACATCTATCAACATCCGTATATGAAAAAATTCATCATCCTTCAATTCAGTTGTTTCAGATCATTTTTTATGAATTCTCCAATAAAATCACCAAATAACTTTTCCATAATTTTTGAAAAAAACCCCATAAGGAGATCATGGACATGGACCCAAAACGCAGAAAAGACAATAGGAACTTCCATTGGGTCATCATCCTTCTTTAATCGGTGAAGAATCAGTAAATGGTTATCAAAAGTCCAATGAGCGAAAATAATTACTTGTTCGATATCCAACTCATGGAAGAATTTTTTAAAAAAATACCATTTTCCACCCAAATCTGATATCTGAACTCCTCCCAATGAATGCCAAAGGTTCGCTATCGTGTTTTTCATTTTTGAAAAATGCACCACACTTGTCGTTAGAAAGAAACCAAACAACATTAATAAACTGATTTCTGTGAGTCCATATCAGCGGGTAAAATCAATGGTTCTTCTTCACCATCCTCTATATTGAGACCTGCCATTTCTTTTTCCATCTTGACAAGAACCTAGTCAAGCAATCTTAATAGAAAGACAAAGTAAAACTAAAACACCATGAATAAAAGACAAAATCACATCAACGTGCTACAAAGAGTAGACTATAAACGTGCTACAAAAAGCATACTATAATTTTTTAAAGGGAGGTTTCTAATTTAAAGGGAAAAAGGAAAAAGAAAAGAACAAAATGCATTTTTACTTTAATAAGCCTAAAAATTTACTAGTTTTGCAGCACAAATAAAAGTTGAACTTCTCTCTATTACTCTCTACCTTTAACTTGAAAAAAAAAGAGAGCAATCAATAAGCCTTTCTACTCAAATAAAGAAAATAAAAATCAATAATTGCTTCTCTCTATTACTCTCTACATTTAACTTGAAACTTACCCTTTAAATCCAAAACCTCAACCCAAGGTCTGACTTCCAAAGAGACTCACCACCATCAACTGTATGTTACTGAACCCTAGTGTAACCACAAATTAGCTCGTCTCCATCGCCACCTATAGCCTCTCGTTCTTTAACTCTGTCAAATACGAACATTATCTATTCGTCCAGTACTTGCAATTGGGTATTATTTTCAACCCCATTCACCCTTTTTAAGCCTTTACAAATTGGTCCCTTATGCAAACTTTGTGGCCTTTTTTAATTTGTACCTAGGGGCGATTCAAGAACCGAGTTTCAACCATTATGTGAGGTTTAGTTTGATGTAAACGGTGACATTGGATGTGCTATTTGTGGTGCCTTTGTAACAACCCAATTTCTAGTGGTGTTAATAAAATTGGTTTTGGGACAACAATTATGACGTTCCAGTCCGTAAATATTAATTATTTAATATTTACAAGGTCATTAGTGTCGTATTAAATTTTGGTTAAGAATTTTTATTGTTTTAAGAATTTTTATTGTTTTGATAGTTAATTAATTAAAAGGATTAAATCATAAAAGCTTGAAAAGTTATTTCCAATAGTTAAAAGTATTAAATGGTTAGTAAAATGTGAGTTGATGGATCTATGTGGTAATTAAACCATATAGGACATTAGTGGACAAATATGGACTAAGTTTAGTTGACTTTTAAGTTATATTATAAGGGTAATTAAGTAATTAGGTAATTAAATCATAGAAAACATAAAAGAAAAACAAATGAAATGATCATCTTCTTTGTGTTCTTACCAAATTAGAGAAAATAATAACCATAATTGGAGCTTGGATGTTCAACCCTTTAATGTTTTTGAGTGTAAGTATATTTTCATCTATTTTTCATTAATTTTATGTTTTATCATCGTTTTAGCTCTATCTAGCTAACCCGGAGTTAATTTGTTAAATTGTTAAATATTTTGGAAGATTCCATTGATGAATATTGTAGATTTTTGAAGTTTAATGGTGGATTACTATGCTTGGATGTTAAATAGAAATATTTGGTTAAGAGATTTATCATGATTTTAAGTTTAGGGATTTATTTGAATAAATTAAATCGTACATGATTTGCTTGTGATATTTTAGCATGTGAGGACTGGTTTGGGATAGATATAAATTCAGTTTAATGGATATAAAGTTTAATTATGGGAAATAATCATGTTTTGGTCTTAGGGGCCAAATTGAGTAAAATGCAAAATTTTGGGCTAAATGTGTAAAATTATAAATAAGAAGTTATATGGATTAAATTAAATAGTATATGAAATTGAGGCTAATAATTATAATAAACTATATTATAGATCAAGAATAAGTAGATAACCAAGGAATAGGGAAAGTTACAGAATAGTCCCTGAACTGTTGCTATTTCTACTGTTTAGCCCTGGTAAGTTCGTACAGTTTAATTTTGTATAATTTAAATATTATATTATTTATGAATTGAAATTTTATAATGTCTTAAAAGTATTGAATTGTATTAAGTGGATATGA
The DNA here is from genome assembly GCF_025698545.1 of Gossypium raimondii. Taxonomy (NCBI): domain Eukaryota; kingdom Viridiplantae; phylum Streptophyta; class Magnoliopsida; order Malvales; family Malvaceae; genus Gossypium; species Gossypium raimondii. The sequence continues at coordinate 26,289,765 of NC_068566.1, read as the reverse complement.
TTTGAGAAAGTAATTATATTAAGCGTTGTTATTCGATAAATAAATGAGCCGGTGAATGTAGGATAGAATACAATTGACATGCCAATAGGTTATATCGCGTGTTGTACGAGTTGATTGTTGTTGAGATGATGATTTTTGATTTATCATTGTTTGCTGAATATACCGAAATCTAGCATTTGTTGCAGACTATCGTGTTATATTGCAGTGATTCAGCTGTGTTATCGGGGGCGTATGTAAAGCCTTCAAGCTTGGCACTTAGTGCCCAAGTGTGTTTCAGAGGGATGTTAGTCTACGGGCTTGAAACTTGGTGCCCATGTGTGTTCTCAGTTGGTTAGCTCATTTGAGCATTCTGGTGTGCTTTTGATGGTTAACCGTGTATCCGGATCTTTTATATCGCTCATCGGGCAGACTTTCATTGGTTATACGATTTATAATTCATGTCATAAGTGATTATATGATTTTTTTGATTGGTTTTTATGAGTTTTTATGGAAGGATTTAGTTCAGTTGAGTATCTATTATGAGTATTGATATATATATAGCCTCACCAGTTAAGTGGTTATGATTGAAATGATTTTTTTATTTTCTAATACTATGTGAATTATATGTTTTTACGGTAAGCTTATTATTTTAAATCGTTGAACTTACTAAGCTCTATTAAGCTTACTCGTGTCATTTCTCTTATTTCCTTGTAGATACGTTTTTGAGGAGTCGGGCGATCGGATCAACTCAAAGAATCACATTATCCAGATATCTTTTGGTAGTTTTTGATATGTTTATCTTTGGGTTATATGGCATGTATATAAGTTAAATACTTATTTCTTGAATTACATAATAGGTTAGTGTAAAGTTGTTTAAACTTGGTAATAACCTGCTTGTATAGTTGCGTTTGGTTTTAGCATGAAATGTGCATATAACTATGTTTGGGCTAGTTGGTATAAATTCTTGAAAGTAGTTGAGAAATGGTATATTGGTTGTGAATGGACAAAATGAAATGATAAGTATGGTATGTATTCTTATGTATGAACTTATAAGCTTGAATGCAAATTGTTGTGGAACGTTTTATGGATGCATTTGTTTATTGAATTGTGGTGTTAATAAGGACACATTGGTTAGACACATAAGTTGATTGTTTTGGGATGTTTTGAGTATATTTGAATGTGTTCTAAAGGCTTGTAAACTTGTGTTTTTGGTATGTCTTGGTACATAAGCAAATGTGTAGAAAATGGCTTGTTGTAGGTTTCTCGTAGTATGAGACATGGCCTACGACACGACCGTGTGTCTCAAGGTAGTATGTAACATGGTCTGGCACACGACCTACGACATGACCGTGTGACCCAACATTGATTATACACACGGTTTGGCACACAGCCTGCAAAACAGTTGTGTGGCCCTATTTCGAATACCCACACGGGCGGACACATGGGCTGGGACACGGCTACGTGTCCAGACTTCGAATGTCCACACGGGCTAGGCTATGTCACATGGCTTGGCCACATGGGCGTGTGACCCCTGTTTCCAAAATTTTCATGTTTTTCCAAAATTTTCTGTTTTGTTTCAAATTGATCCCAAATTGTTCCCAAACTATTTTTAGGTCCTTGTAAGCTCGATTTAAGGCCCATAAGTATATTTATGCTATAAAAGTAATGTGTGTTTGATTGCTAGTATTTAAATATAAATAATAGTTTCTATTTTAAGTTAAATTTTTTGAATTATATTGTAATGCTCTATAACCTTAATCCGACAATGAAGATGGGTTAGGCGTGGTAGAGCCTTTGTTGCTAACAAGGATACTGAATCTAGGTCAAGCTTGGTTAGGGCACAGGGTGATGGTGTGGGGACATATTGGAGTCTTTGTCTTTAGTTTTTTTTTTGTTTTGTTTGTAGAGTGTTTCTAGTATTTTGGGTCAGACTCCATATTTAATAGATGATATGGAAATGGATGATGATGATGATAGCTAGCTATAGCTATTCTAATAAAAATATGGTGGAACATAAAATAAAGAAATTAGTGAAACACTTGCGGATTTCAAAAAAATTTTAAGCCATCGAGGTTAGAAAAAAGTAAAAAACTAAACCTTTAGATGAAAGAATATTGTCACATTGTGTAGTTCTTGCTTTTAAATTCCCCAAATATGATGCATGCAATGCAAATATACACTACAAAATAAAACTATTAGCGCTGACAGGAAACCAATCTGAATGTAAATAAATAAAGGAATTACTATGCCGTGGAAGAATCACTGTCCTAGAGGCAAATTCACCCTGATTGGTGTAATCGTGTAGTGGATGTCACCCCTCAAGGTTAACACAGTACTTTAATATTCGTACACTAGAATAAAGGTGGAATAAAATTGTTATTGCTCTTCTCGAAAGGAATTGAAATCGAAAAAACAAAAGCAGTTGGTTAGAAATCTAATCGAAAAATAAACTAGAAGAAAACTGACGAAACCGCACTAGATTCAATTCCCAAGATTGGAGGGGTCACAGGCGATCCCGCTTAAAACCCAATCTCTTAGACAGAATTTCCCTCTCATGTAATTTCGCAGAACACTAGAATTTAGAGAATAGAGAGAATAGTAAAATTAGCTGCTTAAGCACTAGTATCTTGTGGATTTGAACTTGTAAATAGTGAAATGAGTGATTCTTCTCCTTAACAAGTGATTGAATATTGAACTTGTTAAGATAAGGGTTAACTTATGACACACAACTAATCTCAGAATCAATTGATGTTCGGCGATAGGTCAACAAGTTTTAGCCAATACACCTTGGGATGCTAGTGAGGGCTTTAGAAAGATTGTCCAATGTCTTTCATAGAAAGTGGCTAGTTATTCTCACTTACGTAGGTGATTTCATCAAGTCTATCTCAATATAGACCACCTGAATAAGGACTACGAAATCATTAAGAGCATTTTATTAAGCTTATCCTCTTAAATTTAAGTTTGGTGAATTCATCAAGTCTATCTCAATAGGACAGCTCAAACTTTGGCATATGAACTCATTAAGAGTAATAAACTCAACCTCACATGTCAATGAACTCATCAAGTCTGTCTCGATAGGACCATCCAAATCATGGGATATGAATTCATTAAGAGAGAGATCTCAAACTTATGCATGTACATTGTTTGCCATAAGGATAGGTAGAATGTACACAATTGGTATTGCTCTTCTCAAAAGGAATCAAAACCGAAAAAAAAAGTTGGTTGGAAATATAATCAAAAAATAAACTGGAAGAAAATCGATGAAACCATTTTAGGTTCAATTCTCAAGAAAGATTGGAAGGGTCACAGATGGTCCATATTAAAACCCAATCTTCTAGATAGAATTTCCCTCTCGTGTAATTTGGCAGAGCACCATAATTTAGAGAATAGAGAGAAGCTATTTTTCTCTTGTTGTGGTCTGTGAAAAATGAAGAGAATGACCTCCTATTTATACAATTTTCTGAAAGGAAAAAAATGGTAAAATAGCAATGTCAGTTTCCAAAAATAGCAGAGCATTTTCCTCAACTGAAAATATTCTTAAAATATTTTCTACAATAGTCAGAGGATTTTCCGTAATTGAAAATATCCTTTTGCATTACCAAATGTATGATGGTAGAGGAATCCCCAAGATCACTTGGCTCATTATATAAATCATATAAACATATTTGGTACTTTAGATGAAGTTAAATGCAGGGTGCTTTCTATGACCCTAAAGGATTCAACTCAGGCTTGGTACTTTCAACTTCCATAGGATTCCTTTTCAAAGTTTGATCAATTGTCAGACTTGCTCATGAGTAGGTTCTTCGCGAATAAGATGCTGATGCAATCATTTGCGTACCTTTTTTCCATCAAGCAGTGTAAGAATGAGCCTTTGTAGGACTTTGTGAAAGGATTGAATGCAACAAAAATGATCACAAGGGATGTCCCCAAAGATTTTTTTGTCCAAGCCTTAATGTCAAGGACAACACATCAAATTTTGAAGTATAATTTGGTGGATAAACCACCTACTAGGTTACCAACATTATATGAAAAAGCTCACATGTTTACTAAAAATGATGAAATAGAAAAAGGCAGAGTTAAATCTCAACAACTCAACTACGATCATCTAGAAATTTTAGCAATATAGGCGAGGTAGACCTCTGCTACATGATAGGGTTAGAAGAACTCACCCCAACACCTGTACTTGAAGGGGTATGAAAGGTATGATTCCAATAAGTTCGTAAGTTTGCAAGGGCCAACGAGGGAGGATAGAAACTATCAGTAGGATTAGAGAAGGCAACAAAGAATTCCTTATAATCAGTTCTAGTCCTATTATTATCTTACAACATCACCAACATAGATACTGACTCAGATAAAGCATTAGGGAATTCTTAAGTCACCACCTCATTTGAGACCTGGTGCTCACGGAGACAATTCTATAGATCTATGTGATTTTCATCAGGACTGAGTTTATAGATCAAATGATTATCATTTGAGAGATGCCATAGAGTTAGCAGTCTATAAGGGAGAGTTGCAATGTTTTGTCATTCACCAAGGGCAGTCATTTAGGCCAAGGAATAGAGATAATGACGCTTCAAGGTCACGCGTAGGTGATAGAGGAAATTGTAAAAAGGTTTTGAGAGGGGTCATTAATGTCATAATAAGAAATAATGAGGAGTAGACAAGGTCATTGGGAGTAATGTTGAGATATTGAATTGGCAAGCGTTCAGGTAAATAGGGTTGATTGATTATGATTTGAAGCAATGAAGTCCAAATTATGGATTTAGTAACTAACCAATGAGGTGAGAGGTTTATTCACATTTCCAGTTGTAATTGGCGATGATGATCTTATAGTTACTAAAATGGTAGAGTTTCTAATTGTTGATCACCCAACAACTTATAACGCCATTTTTTGCTAGCCCCTAATGAAAATGACAAGAATGGTCGTGGCAACTTATTGTTTAAAAGTATAGATCCCAACCTCGACATGTGAGGGGTTCATGTAACACCCCTAACTCGGTTCAGTCACCAAACCAAAGCTACAAGGTTCCACAATAAGTACATTAAAAAAAATTATAAACTCAAAAATATATACAAGCATGTCATATCATTCACAGTCAAAATCGAGTCCCAAAAGAGCTTACAAAAGCCCTTAAATGAACCTGAGAACAAATAAGGACTTATTTGAAAATTTAGCAAAAAATAGGAAACTTTTGCAAATAAGGGTCACACGACCATGTACCTAGGTCATGTGAAAAATTATGGCCATGTGGAGAAGGAGTCGCAGAGCCGTGTAACTTACTGATACCGTGTGGACCAAAAATGTAAAAACTCAATAAAAGTCACTAATCTGCCACAAATTACACTATTATTTACATACTTTTACACATAAATTTATCTTGTTTAATAATTAAATTAAAGCATCTTAGTATATATTTAAGTTTTCATGCTTAAAGCAGTAGTTTATGCTTTTTAGTAGTTTTATATATCTAAGTAAGGTTACATGGTCTTGTAGGAGAAATCAGGAGCTAAAGATGCATATTTGGGTTGAAACTGATGGCTCTATTGCGACACCAAGACACCGATGTCGTAACATTGAAGATATATGCAAAAACAAAATCCTAGAGTGAAATTGCCTTTGGTGTCGCGACACCAGATCCGATGTTGCAACATCGCAAGCCTATGTTGCAACACCACTTCTGCGCGGCCCAAAAAGTCCTTGTACGTGATAGCTACGTTTTGAGGGAAATTAGGAGTATGTTTCCTAGTCAAACTCTAAGTACTTCATGGATAGTTTAGGCACTTTAATATTCCAATTTTAGCCGATAAAACGGCCATATGTAATTAGTTTAAACAGACAATTTTAGGGAGATAGAAATTATTCTTATGTTTTTATTCTCATTCTTAGTTACTCAATTTATTTTATGTTCTTGTAATTAGAAGATCCTATTTTGAAGTGAGACTTTCATGAGTGGAGATTATTCTAAAGCAGCGCTTTCATTGATAAATCCATGAACATCTCTTCCCTTTATTCTATTCTTTATGTCTCTTTTATTCTATTATTTATATCTCTTTCTTTAACATTGTTAATTGAATGTTTGTGTTAAGACTAGAATCAATTTATGCTTTAATATTGAATGTTTGCATGTTTCAACTATTTTAATCTAACTAATTTATTAACAGATAGAGTTCAATTTGAATTGGTTAGATCTAATTGAGTACAATTAAACCCTAATATTGATGACCCTAAGAAGTCATCTAAGTAGGAATTAACTCGAAATCAATATTGCCTACCAAGCATCACTTAGTAGATCAGTGGTTCGGGAAGGAAGAACTTAAACCTTAGGCTTGACGACCCAAGAAAGTCATATAGGTAGGAATTAACCTGAAATCAATATTGCTTATCCGTGAAAACCTTACCCTACCTCAATCTGAACTGTATCATCGAAAGGTGAGTAGTTCTTGTCGACTAGTTAGGTTAGTAGAAGTTTAGGAAGCCCTTCTAGGTTAATTAGTAACCAACTGTTTAGAACCCTACATCAATAGTTAATTAGGTAAAACAAATTATCTTGGCTAAAGGAACTCACAGAGTTAAAACAAGGAATAAGAGAAGTCAATACATGAACTTAGGAATAGATTTAGGTTTAATTCAATTTATTTGTTTATTATTATTATTATCATCCTACTTCTTGATTAACACTACCAATCCGTAACTCGAGTAGATTAGTAAATATTTTCAGTAATTGGCATAATAGCAGTTTTCCCCAAACTTCAATCCCTAAGGTATGATCCTCGACTACTTACCAAATGTTTCGTTGTAAACAAACTATATTACAACCTGACTCGTATACTTGTGGACACCGCCTCAATTTCATATCTTTAGTTGCAATATTCACACTTTGGACATTATTAAGTCTAGAGGCGATTAAGTTGTTGTCACCATTGTCGGGGATTGCAACGGTGATAATTGTTATTGAATCAAATACTTGTAAATAATATTAGTTGAAAGATGAACGAGCTAGATTGTGTACTAATTTTTATATTCATTAATTGTGTTATTTTTATTCTCAAAATTTTATATTTACCTTGTTGACTAGAAGATTTAGTTATGGAAAAATTTTATTACTGGTGGTTTAATGATGAAAGGACTTCTTGGGTTGGCGAATAGAGCTAAATAACAGGTTGGTCAAACAGAGCCCCAACAAACCAACGGAGCAATGATAACGAATGTGAGGACAATGAGTACTCATACGAACCTTTTTATGAGTCGTACGAAAAAGACAATGATATGGCCAAACACTCAGATGAGCCTTATTGTGATTTATATAAGACGCCCTCATGCGAAATTGCTAGACCATCTAACTCTGAGCTATTATCGAACATGTCAGACATGATGGCATAGATGAGGAAAATGCTCCAAGAAATATATGAGGTACTACCTCCAAAGGAAGAGGTCATGCATGATGTCCCAACCTGAATATCTCCCTATTATCGTTGACCACCCTGAATTAGACAATAGCAGTCAACAAGAGTTTGGAATCAGAGATCAGGGGATGAATTGAATATGGCCGAAGCAATTTTTGATCCAATTGACGTAGAAACAAACATAGCAGTAGTTGTAGCCATTAATGTAAAAGTAGAAGTAACCACTAACTTGGGCTTAAATTGATTCTAAATGACAGTGTGGAAGAGACAATACACTTTCTGGCCATAGCAGAGAAAGTATCAGTCGAAGAGATTGATGAGTTCGACTCATTCTCATCTGACAAGGGCAATAAATCTCGAGTGACCAAAACTTCATACGACATGGAAGGAAGGAAACTCGAGGCAATAATACACTGAAAAACAATTTAGGGTTGGCTTAGATTTGGTACTAAATGGCTTGTAATATGGATGTCGTGTCAGTAAAAAAAAGACAACATCATTGGAATTAGCCGAAGGGGCTGGTTCATATATATCGACAACGGAAGAAACATCGAATCAAAGTATCGAGAACCAGCTAGAAATTCTTCTATGGTGGCGTCACGAATCGTCCCAATTTTTAAAGAACTTCTATTTTCTGTTTTATATTTTGTTTTGTTTATTATTTTCATTTATTTTATTTCTACCTTTTTATATTAATCTTATTCGAGTTTAGTTGTTTTTCCGTAGTAGGTGTAGATACCAGGGAGTGATAGAACCGAAAAATTGAAGAAGCTAGAAACTGGGCTCGGTATCACAACATTGCACTCAAATGTCACGACATCCAAGACAAAATGCCACATTACAACATTGAAAGGCCAAGTTCATCTGAATTATTTTATTTAGACGTTATGTTATCCATTATCAACACTTCTACGTCTTCTTATTTTTATTCTTATTTATTTATTTATTTTCTTTACAGTACATTTTATATCTCTTCTTGTAGAATTTTTTTAGGTACTTTTTTGTTCGCTTGGAGCACACAAATCCCAAGATTAAACAAGAATTCAACTTATTCAGGGAAGTTTTCTTATTTGCATTTTAACTATTTTACACTAAGGGAAATATAAGTTCTAAACTGTGGGGAAGTACATAGGATTAGTTTGTGTGTGTTTTTGTCTGTGTCTTTACTTTGATTTAGTTCATTATTTATTTACAAAAAAACTATTATTTTTATTTTTATTGCATGGTGCTTGGTTTATATTAATATTCGAATAGTGGTTGAAAATAATAAAACATGTAATGATTTTTATCGAGCATGAAATTTTTATTGATGTTAAATAAGTTGATTATTTTTAAGGAAATTGATTAGGTTAGTTAAATTGCATAATAGATTACATCTACCTAGGTAAGAATGTTTGATTATGCCACATGATATATAAGTCTTAAGATAGTCGTAGAAACATGAATATTTGAATTGATTATTATTCATTTGGTTTAATCTGAAGCATGAAAGAAATTGTGTATAGTGGGATGCTTAGGGATGACCTAAGACATTATTTAAATAGCCAATACTCAAATGAGCATACCTTAATGTTATGAATCCCTAGTCTCCTTATTTGATTCTGATAACTCCTTGTTGATAAATCAACAAAATTGAAACCCAAAAAGCCAAACATGAATTGAAAACTCGAACTCTTCCCTATCATTGGTCTTTTAATACATTACGAAATAGACATCATGCCAAAGATATTGAGGGCTTAGGTAGATACATCATGATTGATGTGAGCTTGCCTACGAACCAAATGGAGAACGAACAAGAAGCCATCAAGCTGCCCATTGGTCCAATAACGCGAGCTAGAGCTAAACGATTCAAAGATGCTATTTTAGCAATGGTGGAACTGGTTGAGGAAAATGATAGCAAGGAGTTTAAAAGCAGTGAACATATTCAACTTCTTTGAAGTGAATTTCGTTCTAGCTAATTAATTTGATCTTGGAATTTAGACCATTTAATAAACATTTAAATAAGTTTCATTACAGCTTTTAAATATGTCTTAATTAATTTAAGTGTTTAATATGTCTTGATTTAGTTAAATTAAAGATGTCTTGATGTCATTTAGTTTGTCTAAATTATTACATGTTTTAAATTTGTCTAGCAATTTATGTGTTATGATTTGTTAATATTTAAGTTGTCTCAATGTTATTTAGGATGTTCACATTATATTTTAATTTAGTTCGGATGAATTTGCTTGAAATTAATTAAGTTCATGTTTATTTTAGGTGCAAATTAATTTGGAGATGAATTGGGCGATTCATGCATGGAGATTCAATGAATTTGAAGATGCATGTGCAGCTGAATTAATGCATTAAAAGCTGATTAATTTTGGTGTTCTTCAAGGCAACTATTCGCCAAGAGTGATCAAGCTTTTCATCCTTTCAAGCTTGGCCGATTCTCTTCCCAAGGGCGTATAAAAGCTGTTCACACTATGTCTATTCGGTTCAGCCATGTTCACACTTCAAGGCTCTTCAAAACCGTCCATTCACACTTCTAAATGGCTGTTCAAGTTGCCAATTAATGCTGGTAATTTTTCATCAATAGTTGCTTCATGAATGACCTCATTAAACTCCATTGGCCGAATGTAGCTGCTGCCATTTTTCCAAGTCCATTGAAAGCTCTTCCTTGGTCTCTATTCAGCCGAACCTTGATGCAAGCATATACATGAATTTAAGCTGAATTTTTGTTCAATTTTTGCTTAGAAATTAAGTCTAGAATATGTCCATTCGGCTACTAGACATTAGACTATAAATAGTTGCTCAATTTCTTGTAAAAGGACTTTTGACAAATTTCTAAATGAAATATCATTTTAGTGAGGCAATTCACTCTCTTTATTCTCCAAAGCTCAAATTGACTTATCTTCAACAAGTGGCGTCAATCTAACTTTGTTCCGAACTTATCACCATTGGTGTGGCGTTCTTCATACCGTAGGTTCCTATTTTGCTAAATAGAGGGTCTCGGTTTTATCCCAAATCCTTTCTTTCTTTGAAACCTTAAGCCCCGGGTCCTTATTTGCTAATAAGGGTTCGACTTGTTTTCATTGAAATATCCAGCAAACAACACTCCATCAAACTCCCTTGTTTTCCCAAAGCCATTTAATTTTAAACACCAAGACTTGAATTTATTTTAAAGCCGACACTACCTAATTTCGATCGGGAAATATTACGACTCGTTATTTCATATGAAACGAGCTCGTATCAATGATGGTTTAAAAAAAAGTGAAAAGGAAGAAATAATGTGATACAATGATTATAGGTCGGGCAAAAATGTGCGAAAAAGAAAAATCCAGAAAAGTCAAAAGTAAAAATGAGAAGAAAAACTATAGAACAAAAACAAAAGCATTGTGACTGAGGAAAGAGTAAAAAGTCAAGTGACAAAACAAAAAGTCACAAAAGTGAGAAAAAAAACTCGGTCATCAGTGCACCAAAACTTGTTAAGTCGATCATAGTTGCTAGTACTATATTGTATCTTTCTACAAAGGCGGTGAGCTGGGAAGGGACATTTAGAGAGAAGAAGGGGAACAATGTCATGTGCCTAACTATTTCTAGTGTTTGAACCATTTTGAGCCATATCTTTCTTTGAACTCGTATCATCCAAAGCCTCAGAATGTTACAAGCCTAGAAAACCAATATGTCTTAACATTCTCTGTGCATAATCTTCTGAAATTGCTAACAATTTTACTTAATGAATATTTTGATTCAAATGATTGTGTCTACTACATATCTATTTGATTTATGTTAATGGTGATATTGTTAAATATTTGATCATGGGAATTACTTCTATTTTGTTAGTAATGTAACTCTGTAAACTAATCTTAATTTACTTTAAAAAAATTTCAAGGCATTGAACTATTAAGATTAAGTTACATGTGCAATAAGAATTTTTATACCTTTAATATTTGACAATCATGTTCATAGTAGTAATAAAATCCAAGGGATGTCTTATTATTGCATGCTATGTGTCTAGACTTGGTTTGCTTGAGGACGAGTAAAAAGTTAAGTGTGGGGGAGTTTAAGTGTGAGGTTCTTATTTACATCCATCTTCACTAACTCTAGCTTGTTTGAAGAAAGGAATCAAGTCATTTTTGTATTAATTTTTTTTCTTATTTTCTCTTTTTCCCATAATGTGTTTTGGTTGCTTGAGTATAAGCAACAAGTTAAGTGTGGGGGAGTTTGATCTACCACGAATTACACTATTATTTAAACCCTTTTTACACTATTAAAGTAGTATTTTATGCTTTTTAGTAGTTTTATATATCTAAGTAAGTGATACGGGGTTTCGCACGGACCAAGATCGAGTTGCCAAGTCACGAGAAACTCCTACGAAAACCCTAAACCATTAGATCTGAAATGAAACAGAAAATTAAAAGATTAGATTTTTGAATTTTCAGATCTGAAATAAAATCCCCAAAACAGTAAAGAATCAAATTGAGAATAGAAATAAGTGTTAATAAGGAATCTTGAAACCCTAGAGGAGATTGCGATTCTGCCCAATTGAACACCAAGATAGTTTTCCCCAAATTTCGACAATCTGATTTCACCCAAAAAGAGTATGGAAGAACCCTAGAAATTGGGGATTTTTTTTGGGCTGATTCCTTAAGATAGAAAAAAGGCTGAAAACACAATAAAAACAGAAAATAAATTAGATAAAGATTCAGCACAAGCAGAAATAAAGAAAGAATTGACAGTAAGAAATTAAAAGATAAGTCCTAAGAAGCCTTGAAATCCCGAAAGATCTCACAACTCCTTCAAACGGCTCTAATCTCCCTCCAAAGAATATCAATGGCAAGAAAAAGGTTGAAGATGGCTCCCACAATCAAAAGATTGTTAAAACAACTTCTAAAGAAAACTCAAGAGAAAATCCTTGGAGAACTCAAAGAGAATTTTCACTCAAATCAAATCTGAAATTTTCAATGTAATTGTAATGTAATGTAGGGTGGCTGGCCAAGTCATATAAATAGGCCTTTCAAATGTTTTCCTAATTTAATTAGAACACTAAAACTAAAACTAAAAAAAAAACTCCTAATTATTTTAATATGGAAATTCGGCCAAGGGTCTTTTATTTGAGACTCTTAGACTGAATATAAAAATTTAAACTAAGTAAAATAAATAAATAAATAAATAAAAATAAAACTTTACAACTTGGGCCACTTTGACAATTTGGCCTGATTTTCAACTAAGTATGGGTGGATTTCTTGATTGGGCTTGGAATCTTCTTATTGGGCCTTGCCCTCAAGAATTTGGGTTGGGCCTCTGTGACTCGTATCATTCCCCCTTCCTCAAAAAGATTCGTCCTCGAATCTGAAAAATCAAATGGGGACAAGTCAGCCACATTGAAAGATTGACATGTTTTAAAGCATTCAATCCTCTCAAATTGTTTCCACAAACCCTGAATAAATCGCGAGTAATAAATTAAATGGTAAACGTAATCGTCACAAGTAGGTATTTGAAAAGGTTCACACGGTTCACAGAGTTGCACAATCATACCATGCATTAATTGACGGACTATAGATTCACTCACACATGCATCATAAAAATTATGAAAACAATAATCTTTTATCAACCATCAAAACAGATAGATCATCAATAAATAAAATAGGATGTCAAGCATGTTTCGATCTAAGTGTTTTACAAAATTAAATCATCAACATGATCTTTGTCACTATCCGAGGAGTACAAAGGTGTTTCAAAAGTTTCAAGCATCTTACCTTTATAATGAGAAGAATAAGGGTCGATTTTACCTTTTCCATTTAATACAAACCTTCGCTCATCGGGGGCATAGTGTAGTCGAAACTCCGTTGTTGAGTTAACCTTTGTCAAATGCAACTCAAACTTCATGTATAACCATAGAAACTGTTTAAGGCACGAATATAAATTGAAAACAAATTTGGTAAATTTCGTTACCTTATTCAAAAACCAAGTATCAAAACAATAGAAAGTATTTGCACACAATAGATGATGCTTGATTTTCCAACAAAATATACCAAAATAGATTCCAGGTTTAAAAACTTGATTTTGATTAGTCATGCCGAAGTGTAACAAAGATTTCATTAAACCAATCAAGTTAAACCATGAGGGTTTTCGCATACATACCAACTTACATTCAAAACTTTTTTTATTCACCAAAATAGATTTGCACAAATTCGCAGATTTTACACAAGGCAAATCAAGAGAATAACAACTCACGCTTCCTTTCTTAGTTCGTGGCAATCCTAGAATAAAATCCATGGATAAGTCTACCCATGGTGAAGTAGGAATCGGCAAAGGAGTGTAAAGGCCATGAGGCATTACCTTAGATTTTGCTTGTTTACATTTGATGCACTTAGAACATACCTTTTCGACATCCTTCTTCATATGTGGCCAATGGAAGTGTTCTATCCCACGTAAAGGTGGTAAACCTTTAGGGGACTCACTAAAAACATCCACATAATCCTGCAAAAGACATTGAAACACACTAGGCAAATATCCATTAATGTTAGATAGAGATAAATAGTTTTGCCTAAACCTCACAAGGATACAAGGTTGTTTATTGAGTAGGGCTCTCCGCACATCTTTTTTTGTTGTAATCAATTTTTTCTCTCTAGTTTTTCCACTTGCGGATTCACTCACCTTTGGGCCATTTAAATTTTGACTTTTTTCACTACTAGCCTCTTTTCTCTCTGTTTTTTTTTTTCCTTTCTCCTCACCCCTCACAAAATTTCATCATTTTAATTTATCTTTATATACATCATTGGGATTTAAAGGAGCAAGAGTGAATTTTCGGCCTTTAAACACAAGAGAGTATCTATTGAGCTTGCCTTGGTGTGTAACATCACGATCAAATTGCCAAGGCCGTCCAAGGAGCAAGTGTGCCACATGCATTGGGACCACATCACACCATACCTCATCCTCGTAATTCCGAGCTTAAAAGTGATCAAGGACTGTTTTGTAACCTTAACTTCGAGCATTCATTAAGCCACTTTGAAGGTGATACTGACTTAGGGTGCTCGATACAAGGTAACTTTAAGGAATCCACCAAATAACTGCTAACTACATTTGAACAACTCCCACTATCAATCATAAGTGAACATAAGTTACCTTTTATAAAACACCTAGAATGGAAAATATTGGTCCTTTGGTTATCACAATCGTCTCCCACTTGGATGTTAAAGGTGCGGAGCATCTTATTATTATTATTTTTTGGACTACCTGCAAAACAAACACTCAACACTCAAAAAGAAAAATTAGCAAACCTCACCGTTAATCACTCAAAAAGAAAAATTCAAATTCTCAATGAGGTAGAATTCAATCTTGTGAGTTCTTTATCGGAGTTTATATCAACCAATTAGAGAGTGTGAACCAAACTACCAAAGAATCCTAATTTGCACTAGGATGCCAAAACCGACGAGACACCAATTGATTTGTGTTGCACCGAGGAAGGATTGTGCACACGTTTAAATCCTACTAACACAAGAAACAAGAAGGTGTTAGATATTGTAAAGGAGAATAAAAAGCAAACAAATGAAAACCTACAGCTAAGAATCAATAAAAATTGTTGAAAACAGAAAACCCGAAAAACTGCGGAGTAACTTGACAACTTCGTTCGAGGTGTTCCCGATCTCAAAAAATCACGAAATTAAATTTGGAATGTCTTAAAATATTGAATTTTTGAGCTGGAAAATTTGGGCACCAAATTCAACCCGCTGAATTTTTTTAATTTTTTATTGGATTTCGTCTTTTTTCAATTTTTTGACTTTTTCGACTTATTTTTTTGCGGGAAATATTTTTTTATATTCAATAACAGTGCCACAAATATGTATGTAAAATTTCAGATCAATCAGAAAACGTTTACCCACTCAAATGAATTTTTTTTTCGAAAATTTTTTGGGTAAAACTGCTGTTTGTAATTTAAAAAATAGAGATCAGTTTAGAAATCAACCAAGAACACCTAAAACGCCCAAAATCTGATACCAAATGATACGGGGTTTCGCACGGACCAAGATCGAGTTGCCAAGTCACGAGAAACTCCTACGAAAACCCTAAACCATTAGATCTGAAATGAAACAGAAAATTAAAAGATTAGATTTTTGAATTTTCAGATCTGAAATAAAATCCCCAAAACAGTAAAGAATCAAATTGAGAATAGAAATAAGTGTTAATAAGGAATCTTGAAACCC